>NC_056739.1:1013829194-1014134194 GCF_019279795.1 Protopterus annectens | reverse complement strand
GCAAATACTTTGCCACAACAGCAAGCTGCAGAAGGGTTACTAGTGTAACCATTATTTGAACCTCAGAGCTCTCTGGTGTTGACAGGGGGGTTAGCAACTTCCTCTGTAGCTGTTGGTCCCCCCCCCGGTGGGAAAGGGAGAGCCACTTTTAACTGATCTGGGAGAGAGAACAGGGAAGGCTTCCATGTTTTGTTTAAATTTTGTGCCCATCCCTGGGGAAGTTGCTGCTACAATTAAATAATACTGTGTTGGCCTCTTTTTTTTTTCCTGTCAAAAAGAAATGTAAAACTAATTGTGTATGCACTCCTCCTCAAACTTCATTAGACAGTACTAATTAACTAGGTCTTGCTCTGGGTTTAATCCGGGCTACTGATCTTTCTTATAAACTAGTTTCTGTTAAAGAAAGAGTGTTAACTCCTTTTTTGAAGAGGTTCAAGATTCTGTATCTGAACAGGAAGATGAAGGGACCAATGCAGTGTTTTCTCCTCAGATTTCTGATTCAGACTCAGGGCAGAGCTCGGTTTCTGATTTTCGCTTTGTCTCAGACTATTTCTAGAATGTGCCAGTTTTCTCAGTGAGAGACCACTGAGATTTCTCAGTCCCTCAGAAAATACTATGAGCTGTTAATGAAGGAATTTCCAGAACCTTCATCTCTTCCTCCAGTTCAGCCAACTTTGGAGGATGTCAGTTACTTGCTGCTATTATCCTGTTAGTTAGCCAGCTGCCCCTAAATATGTAGAAAGGATGTATAAAGTTCCTCAGTCTTTTAAGTTTTTATGCACTCCTCCCAAACCTGACCCAGCAGTTGTAGCTTTAGTTAATCCTACTGCTGCTAAACATTTGGTTAATTCCAATCCTACTGTTTCTGGTAAGGAAAAGATTATTGATAAGTATGGGAAAAAGTGCATGTTTATGCAACTCTGAATTTCAGAATTTTGGATCGCTATGCTTGATTGATAATTTGCTGTGAATAATTGTGAACATTTGAGGAATGTTTTGTCTGCAGTTTCTTCATGAGAGGAAAAAAAATCTATTTTAAATTTAGTTCCTTCTATTGTACACATCCACTACTCTTTGTTTACAGAGTGTCTGTATATGACTCAGTTGATACATTTTCCAGAGCAATGGCCACTGGTACTGTTTTGAAGAGGTTTGCCTTGCAGCATTTTCAGAACCTCCCAAGTGATATTAAAAATGAGATTCTAAATTTTCCTTTGGACAGACATTCATTTTTTTTTTTGCCCCCGTGCTGCAGAGGTGATCAAAGAGTATGATGAAATCTGTAACGCTTTATCCAATCTTGGCAAAAGTCAAAATAATCTCAAAAAATGCAGGTAAACAGACATTTAAAAAGAAATGGCAAAGGGTTCTAAAAAGAGTTGTGATACCTCCCAAAAGTAAAGGCAGTCCAAAAAGTCAGAATGACTATTTATGGTACCCTATTCCTCCCTCCCACCCTGGCAGCCCCTTTCCCCTCCAAAAAGTCTGCATCTCCATTTTTTTTCTTTTTCTTGCTTGCAACAGGTAGTTTCAGACAACTGGGTTATAAAAATCTGTAATCAATGTTAGAGATGGCAATTGGAAGGAATTTTTCATTTCCAGAGGTTATCCATCATTCACTAGACTATTTATTGGCCATTTCTATGTGTTCACCCATACCTCCTGTGTTAATACATTCTCATGCCAGGAAAGGAGGTATCCCTGTTTTAGAAGAAACTTTCCTTCATCAAATGCTGTTCCATGGAGTGATGGAGCCAGTTCTTCCCATCCAAGTAGAAAAAAGGGCTTTATTCAAGGATGTTTTTGTTGCCAGAGAAAGAAAATGCTTGGAGACCAGTTCTGGATATTTATTTCTTAAACTGTTTTTGATAATGCCCAAGTTCAAAATGCTTTCACTTTACAGCTTATAACTTTTCTTCCTCTTTCAATATTTCTTGTAATGGTAGAATTAAAAGATACTTATCACATCCCAGTTCATCCAGACTTCTGCTGTTTAAAGTTGTGTGTGTCTGGATCACTTAGTTCTCTGCCTCTCTGACTCTATCAGACTTATATATAACATTAATGGAAGCTGTTTTGCAACAAAACTATATTTACTTTGAGGGGCAATACTACAAGCAAAATACAGGGGCAGCTATGGGGGCAGCCAGTGCCCCTGTATTTGCTAACTATGTCATGTCTTTTTGGGAACAACAGTTTATTATTCAAGGGAAGTTTCAGACAAATATATCCTATTATACCAGGTTTTTGGACGACATTTTTATAATTTGGAAGGGCAGTGAATATGAGTCATGTGAATTTTACACATATATCAATAATCAGTTGAATTTTTGAAATTCACCCATGTATATAGTACAACAGATATTTCATACTTAGATGTAAAATTAACAATAAATTTTGAATACATCAAACTGGAATCTGGGATTTATAGAGAACCGATGTTTTCTAATTCATATTTAGAATTTTCAAGTGGACACCCCTATTTCCAAAAAAAGTCAATTGTTAAGGGGCAGTTGGTATGGGCCGCCAGAATGGTGAGCACCAAAGCAAAATTTATGGAAGAAATTCAGTTTATTTTACACATGTTTAAAACTAGAGGTTACCCACAGGAGCTCTTAGATGGAATTAGAGATGAAGTTATACTTAAACGTAGGACAGGTATATACAAACCCATTATAGAGAATACCAGATTTAGGTCAACATAAAAAGAAAATTATAATGTATGTTTCATAACCACTTTTAACCAGGATGCACAAGAAATTGTAGATATAATTTGAAATAACTGGGATATATTACAGTTTGACCACAGTGTGGTGAAAAAGGTATGTAAGTCAGAAGAGAATAATTTATAGGAAAGACAGTTCTTTTTAGAATATACTTGAGATGAGTAAACATTTGGATATAGGTTATACCAACAGAACAAAAGGGAATTACAAGTGCAATAGGTGTATGTTTTGTCCATATATTTTTGAAACAAAAGGCAGGTTTCTTTTGAATAGTAAAACCATTAAGATAAATGGACACTATAATTGCAACACTCAAAATGTTGTTTATATAGCAAAGTGTCAAAATAGTCCTATATTTTATATAGGAAAGACAAGCAGACATTCTAAGAATAGAATAGGTGAAGATTTACTTGACATAAAACATGGTAGGTTG
The DNA here is from genome assembly GCF_019279795.1 of Protopterus annectens. Taxonomy (NCBI): domain Eukaryota; kingdom Metazoa; phylum Chordata; order Ceratodontiformes; family Protopteridae; genus Protopterus; species Protopterus annectens. The sequence continues at coordinate 1,014,131,035 of NC_056739.1, read as the reverse complement.
ACAAATGCACTAGCTAGGCATGTTATTGACTGTAAGGACCATAATTTTAAATTTCTAGTAATACAGCAATTGGAAAAGGACTCACAGGGAAGATGCCTGGATATATACCTTGACATTACCAAATTAAGATGGCAGTTGCGATGTAATGCAACAGTATATCCAGGCATCAGTGAAGCTATTAGTGTTTCTAGCATTTTAAAACTTAAAAAACATTTTAGGGTAATCCTAAAAGGGTCCTTCTTTCTGATATTTAATGGATTTTAAAGTTTGTCTAAATAATACATATTTTTTATTCATGATTTTTTTTCCTGTAGAATATTATAATATGTTTTTTAATACTAGTTTTTTAAATAATGTATGCTGTCTAACTATAACTTACATATTTATTATATGTCTTTTTCAAAAGGGGTAATGGTTTGTAAAATCAATTTAGTTAGAGTAATTATTGATTAATGGGTACTCATTACGTTATTAGTGTTTTAATATAAAAGGATGAGTTTGTTTTTTATGAATTTGTTCTGATGAAGTCCCTGTGATTTGGGGGAAGAAAGTGCTCAACATTGTTTTACTTGTGGTCAATAAAGCTGGTTGTTTGTTCGAGCTGTGGTTGCTTTGGTTCTATAGTTTATTGGACATTTGGTTTCCTGGAGATATGCTATGTCCATCACAGTAAAATTGTGTGGCAAACAAGCCGAGCAGGACAAGATCATGGAAACTAGATCAGGAGGTCTTCAAAGATTTGATCTATCTGCAGTGGTGACTGGTAACTTCAAATCAAAGGGGGGCTGCAGGAGACAGCTGAATGGGTGTGGTCAATGGGAAACGGTGTGACCAACTAGAAATGGAAGGAGCTATGCTCAAAACCACAAAAAACTTTTAAACTTTAATTTTTAATTAAATACACCAAGCCATCATTATCAGAGTCCAAGCAAGACAAAATGAAGTGGAGAAGAAAAAAATATTTCAATGCATGACAGCTTACTTAATATCTAGATGGAAACGAAAAGGTTGTGAGGCATGAAAAAATAAATTACTTTTTAAATACATTACTGGAATGCCAGTCAAAATCAAGTATAAGAAAAACAAGCAACACTCAATTCAAACCACTTGTTCTAATTATAATTTATATTCAGCTTTATTAAAGTACCAAGTAACATGCTGAAAGTAAGAATCTCTGTGATACCCCCACTTGTAAAAATGTTTTTTATCCAAAAAAGACCTGCTGCCTGACAACAACTATCTACTTGTTTCATGGGGAAAACATGATCAAAGTAAAAAGTGAAAAGCAAACAAGAAACAAGCTCAAGATACATTGCTTAAAGGATTACTGCACAGGTTATGGACCACACACAATAGAATGGCATTCTGTTTAGTTTACAGGTAAAGCCTGCAAAGATGATTGCAAGTCTCCAACAAATGTAACGAGCTTCTTAAAATAATGTAATCCTGTCCTTTATTACAAATACTGTCATATGCATTTCAATACCCAAGGCTTATACATTATCTAGCTATGTAAGTATTCTCTGCATGGCAACAACAGAAAGGCTTTCAATGTTGGCAATTCTTTAACAGTATGTTTATTAAAGCTTACTTGCATCTTACAATCTCAGACAAGCTTACCTGATGGTCATTAAAGCATTGCTACTTAAACACAGATCAACAGGCACATTCTGAATAATAATAAGCATAAATCAACAGTATAAAATATGACAGAAACCAGAACATTCTGTGAAATCAAGAACAGATAAAAAGCCACAGTAGTACTTGTGTCTACCTTGGATGGGGGGATACTCTACACATTTACACTGCATAACTGCTCCTTGCCTTGCTTGGACACATCCAGAGTCACTAGATGGGGGAGTGGAGTGCAACAAGTATGCACAATTTGAAATGTCTCTGGGTGATTGTGATGACCCTGACACATTTGTCATACCTCTCAACATCAGAGCAAGAAATCTGAACAAAGCCATAAATAGAAGTGGGATAAAAGCCCAAAAATAAGGACAAGTTTTAAATATTGCTCTTATAAACTTAGAAAGATAATAGAATAGTAGATCTTGCATTAGTATAAATTTTCTCAAGGGTATGAAATCTGAAACTCAAATGTCTGTCATTATTTTCTAACTTCAGTTCATTCTTTAATGATTTGCCACTAATTTGCAAAAAAACCCACAATTTTATGAAAAACGGACCAAAAATGTGATGCAAAAATATAAAATAGCCACAGACTACAGCTGGGAAGCTGTCAAAGAAGGCATACTTTTTTTTAATATTAGTACTGCTAACTTGAGCAGCTGACAAAATAAAAGAATTTATATGCATTTCTGAAATAAATTATTTATTAATTGTAAACCCTCCACATTTTCTTCCAAAATTGCCATTTTGCGGAGAGATTATTAGGGGAAGAGCAACATTTTGAGCCAAAATCAGGGAGAGTTGAGAGGTTTGGATATGCCTAATTCTATAAAGCAATTTATTTGCATGTACCTCTCAACCTGTTAATGCAGGAAATCTGGACAAGGCCAAATATACTGGGGGAACATATAAACAGTCCTAAAAATTGTTCTTGTATAAACTGAGACAGTTGATAGAATAACAGGTCTTGCTTTAGCATGAATTTTTCTGACTGTTATGAAGTCTGAAGCTCTGTTATTATTTAGTCACTTAATTCCTAAATGATTTGCCAGAAAACCACAAATTTTATGAGGAACAAACCAGAATAAGAAGCAAAAATCTATTCATTCTGCAAAAATCTGGACAGTCGAGAGGTATAGTTCAGCCGGGGCTGTCTTTGAGTTTGCTGCTCTTCCCCCCTCACAAAATCATGGTCGAATGGAGCCTCCCCCTGCAGCCATTCCAATAAACCATTACTTGGCTATTTCACCCCATTTACCATAAACACTAATGTGCATACTGCTTTACTTCTGCGATGTTTTGGATTTAATTTGAAAGTTTTATTTTGCATTTTACAGCACAAACACTAATAGATATCTGCTAAACAAAGCAATACAGTCTCACAATAAAAACAGACTTAGCATTAAAATGTCTCTGCCCTTGAAACTCACCTTCATCGAAACAGCATAGAAACCCACATTCAAAGAAAATACATTTGGCCAGTGGCAGATAAAGATTAACTTTGGACTGTTTTCAAATCACAGGCATCTTGCACACGAAACATACACATGCTCTTTGATACACCTTCCTGATTGTATTAAATTATATTCCTTGTACAATACAGTAGAGGTTTTAGAGGGCATTTTAAATGTCTTGTTTTGAGCATTTTTCCAGTAAACAATGAAACAAAATGCATGCACCAATAATGACAAAACTGCCCAATTCAGAACATTTCCATTAAAACGTCTACTCAAACTTCTACAGTTCACCAGTATCAGTAAATATGCACAATCTCTGAATAAGTAAAAGTCATCTAAATAATTCCACATTAAAGATATCTGTAACTAATGAAGATGTTGCTGCTAGCAAACAACTTTATATTTCATTGTTTCATCGACAAATAAAGTGCCTGTTGCCCTTGAGAAATAAATTGTCTATGCTACACTAAAATAATGATAAGCTAGTAATATTGCAATAAGGAATGGATGGCAAACTGATAACAGGTTCATAGTTACTAGGTATCTTCACCAAAAAGGGCTACTGCAGTCACCCTCCTTGTAACACAGTACAGTATCAGCAATGCATCTGCCTACTGTGGGAGTAGAACCCACAGCCTTCTGCATTAAACAGAAGTACACTACCTGTTATGCTATTAACAATGCAAGCCGACTCACCATAAGCAGCACTAAACCTTTGCTCCACTGCAGCTCTCAGCTCTTTGTAAAATTTACGCAACACTCAGCTGTATCTCTAAACGTTGCAGCACAAGATATCTGGAAAAAAGAAAATTTATTGGGGGGGGCAAAACCCCAAAAAACAGGGACACATTTTAAACATTGCTTGTATAATGTTGGAAAGTTGCTAGAATAAAATGTTGTGTTATCACCATACATTTCACTGCCAAGCTTGAACCCAGGACCCAGTGCAAAACAGTCAGAATAACACACCACTATGCCAAATTAGCTGTTTTGGGAAAAAGAAGAAGACGGAAACTTAAATGGCTACCATTTAGAGAATTCAGTTCTCACCATAGCTGTCAACCTCTTAGCAAGAATCACCTGGACAAAGCCAGTAATGGGAGAATACAGCCCCCAGACATATTCAGTGAATTCAGTTCTTACCATAGCTCTCAACTTTAGCACAAAAAACCTGGACGAAGCCAATAATGGGGGAATACAATCCCAAAAACAGGGACAAATTTCAAATTTCCACCTTATAAACTTGTAAAACTGCTAGAATAAAAGGTTTTGTATTATCATGTACTTTCTGAAGAATATGACATCTGAAATTCAAATGCTTATCATTTTTATTTATTTAACATTTGTTAACCGGGAAAGTCTGACTTGGAATAAAAGCCAATTTTCAGCAGAGGCCCATGGAGAAACACTCCAGACACATGTCTTTGTAAGATGGGAGGACCCTAGAGCACCCAGAGAGGACATACAGACTCCACACAGAAGGCACCCCAGCCAAGAATCAAACCCAAGAACCTGTAGCTGTCAGGCAACAATGTAACCACTGCACCACTGCACTACTGACTGTGTAAAGGCACAAAAATACAGAAACCACAGATTTTATGAGGAACAGAACAGAACAACTATGAGGCAAAAATCTGCAATTTTTTTCAAATGGTGGTGGGTAGGGAATTCAGTCTCTTGCCACCTGGGCCCAAGGTACAGTGTTCAAGCCTGTGTATTCTCTACCCATAACACACACACACACACACACACACACACACACACACACACACACACACACACACACACACACACACACCCTTCTCCTGCAGTTCCATACCTGAGAAAGCAGTAACATCCATTCAGTAAAGGTCTGTTGTAAAAAACCCTTCCTGAGAGCAGTAACATCCATTCAGTAAAGGTCCATTGTAAAAAGCCAGCGATGTTCTTCCTACAAGAGCAAGCAGCCTGTGGATGTTGCAGTGTGATTCCCTTCCAGTCTATGCAGTTATAACTGCATAGACGTCTGGGATATTGCTGTCTTCCTAATCCAGACTGCTTGTGACACAGTGTGGATTCTGTGCGCATACTCCAGATTGGTACACCAGCAGTCCGAATATTGGAAATGCTGCGAGTGCACATGAGCGTTGTTCCACAACTTGCATTTTTTTTTTCTTTTTTCTTTTCTATTATGTTTTACAGTTGGGGGCCTGCAGTCCTGCAGCTCAATAGCACACATAACCCCTGTCCATCTGTGGAGTGTTCCTTAATAGACCTATTTTCTGCCTCTTTGAAAAATGGTCTGGCTATATTCTGCTTCAGGACTCTATGCAAGAAGGCCTTAGAAGATGGATTTTTTTTTTCTTTTTCCTGGCCACGAATGTTCCTGTATGCCTTGACAACATTTCCACTGATATCCAGGGTACTCCTGAAGATTCTAAAGGAATTCCCCATGATTATTTTGGTGACTGTCTTCTGCCCAAGCAACAGTGATCCCCCTTGTTTTGGAAATGGCCTGGGGCATTTACCACAAGCTTATTCAGAGAATGAATCCACTTATACAAGATCAGGGGTGTTTGATACACCCCGACACCAATCAACTTCAATTGACTGTCTGGACAATAGGGTCTTAATTCTCTTTAGGCACCTGTTTACTGAGGATGTAGGTATTAATGGAGGCAGCACAAAAATCTGCTACAAGAAAATCATATGTTAGCAAATGCAAAGCGTTTTCTATTTAATGCCAACAGCATAACTGGCACCAATTTGTGTGAATTATTATTCCATGGCCTTTCTTACTCTTTCATTAAGGTCCATTTCTCTACTATTTCAGCTTGTCAGTCTGTGGACCTTCCTCTTTCAATGCAGTCTTGTGTCAAAATGTTTATGGAAAGGGTTTTGAGTAACAGGCCACCAAGAAAATTGGTGGCACATCCTTGGGATGTTAATTGTGTGTTAAAGAAGCAGCCCACAGAATACAGTATTACGAATGGACAGACTAAATTCAGCCACTGCCAATTCATTAACATGGCTGGAGAACAATTAAGACTGATAATACAACCAAAGCATATTGTCAGAAGTCTCTAAACTTAAAAATTGAAATTATAAAAATGAAAAAAATAGAAGCAGATTGACAAGACCTTAAAGGTAGATAAAGTAAGATCAAAGAAATATTCCATAGGATTGATGTAAATATTGCTGACATTTTTTTCCATATAAATATTGATTTCTTGACCTCATATGTGGTCTTAATTATTTAAGGTCTTGCTTCTTGATGGCAGTCATTAATCAATATACTTCATGATGGAAAACATTAATCATCAGTAATGACAGAACACACAGTATACATGGAATGTAAATGGCTGTAAAGTTGCCAGTTGTTTGCATTCATACCTAAGCTAGTTTCTATACAGCTGGAGGAGATGGCTATTGCAACAGTTTGAATTTTAACGTTCCTAACGGCAGCAAACTATGCAGTTGGTATAATCTGTAACAAAAAAGAAATAGTACCACTGAAGCCTGAAAAGAATATCTTGAGTAAATGTATCAGCATAACATTTGTTTGTCTCAGATTAAAGAAAAATAAATAAAATATATATAAAACTAATAATAAAGTCAGATCTTAGATTATATGTCTTTTTCCTACATTACTTCACAGTTACTCCTACAGTTATTCCATTCGCTGACTGCGTTTAGCCAACCAAGACTTATTACACTTTCTCAGAAAATGAAACAAGAATGAATAACAAGGAAAGATGTTGATGTCAAAATATGCTGTCCTTTGGCATTGTTTAAATAAACTGTAAGTCTATTTCTGATATAATATGAAACAAATGTTGGTCAGTGAGTCATAGGTACTAATTTTTATTAGCAGAAAGTCACTGATGGTATCTTCAGTTTTACCTTTTTTAGTGAATGTTTGTATATTGCTAAAAGGAGTACAAAGAAGATTGTCAGTGACTGTAGTGTAACACATTTTAGCATTTATTGTTTGCATACCCTGCAAGGATTTAATTCTTGACACAATCTCTATTAATATTTTTTTTCTAAATCATGCCTCCCCCCTCCCTCTAATCTATGACAGGTTTGCAAGGCTGGGATCTAGAGGATCTTCTTGTCTTATTTAGGCCCTTGAGGTTGTCACATTGTGTGCACCAGAGCCCCTCACTGCCCACCGTACTATCTCCCTTTTGGTGACTTCATTCTGATGATCAGGGAGCTTTAGTGCCTTTACCATCTCAGGTATTAAACCCCTGCCTTCTCCTTAGATTCTTAGAATTACTGTAATGCCAGCACACTTGGTTTGCCTTTCTAATCCTGCAGTGCTCCCACTGAAAAACAAATAAAAGACTGGGCTGCCAAGTTAATTAACGGACACCTATGTATTAAACCTTCTGCCTTCTCCTTGGATTAATGCCAGCATACTTGGTTTGTCTTTCTAATCCTGTGGTGCTCCCACTGAAAAACAAACAAAAAAAAGACCAGGCTGCCTAGTTTATTAATGGACACCTGTGTATTAAATGCCTGCCTTCTCCTTGGATTCTTAAAATTACTCTAATTCCAGCATGTTTGGTTTGTCTTCCTAGTCCTGCAGTGCTCCCACTGAAAAACAAACAAAAAAAAGACCAGGCTGCCAAGTTAATTAATGGACACCTATGTATGTGGTTCAGTTTCCTGTTAAATGCTAGTCCATCTACAATTTTATCTATCCATCTGTTCCCTGTGATTATTGAGCTGTGCATCACCGAGGCAGTCCATTCATCCCATATCATTTCCTTGAGGTCTATCCTATACTTTTACTAAACTCTGAGCTAACCATTCCCCCTGAAGTAATTCCCTGATAGCCCCCTTACTTATTCTTATCTGCTTTCTATCCCATCTTGTCAGACAAGATTTACACTATCTGAATCCTGTTAATTAGTGGGCACTTAGAAACATAGAGCTTACCTGAGCTCCTCAAACATTGTTTTTTTGCCTAAGAGCTTGGAATCAGGTGTTGCAAGGTTCTTCCAGCTCTCGCGGGTTTACCTGAGAATACCTTACATGATACTTGGCCATCTTCCTCCTATCATCCCTTGCGAGGTTTAAAAAGTACCTGGGTGTTCCACTCCATTTTCTTTCCTCCTTTCTACTCATTCAGACCCATTGACAAATGGTGATGCACGCTCATTGATTTTTGGGACTTACAGACTTCTCTGTATTCTACTTTTTGATTTAATAAGGTATTCAGTGTAGTATTGCTTTGGATATGTTATTTAGCTGCTCATACTGAATGCTGCGATGAAAGCACTGTAGAATGCACTTATGTAAACTTAGGATGTAACCATCTGTTAGCTGGTCAATGATAGTACACTTATTTCAGTCAAAGCTTGTTTACTTATGATAAGAGACAAAATGTTATCCTAAACCAGGTCTTAACTCTATCATTTAATAACAATACTGCCTGAAATTGCTATCGGTGTAGTACGTTCAGCTTGTATTGTGCCTGTCCTTAATTACCCTGCTAATTTTTTTTGTTAACCCTGAAAGGGGTCATTACTTTGCATCTCTTCTGCATTTGAATGGATTTTAATGTGATGTAAGTTACTTGCTGCACCTAACCACTTGTCTAGTCATACCTCCTCATCTGTGCAGCAAACCCCTCACTCTTAGTACTAACTATTCTCTACACTACAAACATTATTGCCTGGCACAGTTATCTCCTTTCTCTCTCTCCAAATTAAAACATTCCTTCCATAAATTTATTTTGTTTGTTTCCTTCCTTATACATTCAAGTGACATCCACCCTAACCCAAGTCCCTCCTCCTCTAAAACATCTACACTTAACTACTATTAATTTTCAAAACATCTGTATCAAATCCTCTGAGTTTCATATCTGGCTGAACCAAAAGAGGACACATATCCTAGTAGCTACTGAAACATGGCTAAACCACACACCTATGACTCTGAATTTCTTCCCCCTAATTATAATGTAATCAGGGCAGACTGACAACACAAAAAGGAGGTGGTGTTGCCTTAATTTATCCAAATACCTTTAACTTATCCTCCTTTCCCAATTCTATTCCACACTTCCATAATGCTGAAATTTTAATCACATTTGTTGACATCAATAGTTTCTAAAAACTCTGTATTATAGTCATTTATATTCCACCAGGGAATACCATTCCTGTATTAGAAGACATTCTTTCCTGGACCTCCCACACCATAAAAAAGGAAACTGTTATACTAGGCGATATGAAAACTGACCATTCTGCTTCTTTCTCTACCCAATCTCCCATTAACATAAATCTATTCCATTTTACTCAATTAATTCCTCTACTAGATTTAACCCCAGAACCAATAAAGGCTCAGTTCTAGACTGGATTCTGGTCTCAAACACATCCAAATATCTATCCGCTGGCACATTACCAAATTCTTTTAGTGATCATCTCCTAGCCTATGCCATTCGCAATTGTGCATCTCTTTCAAAAGTCCATAATATTAGAATTACACAAAATTTATCAAAATTCTGCCCTCATAAACTCAATACCATCCTAAAAAGCTATAATTGGAGTTGCCTTAAAACCTTGCCTCTAGACAATGCCCTTCTTCACTTTAACAATACCTTTCTAAGTACTCTCCACAGCTTAGCACCAACTAGGTCCATTTGAATAAAAACCAACCATGCTCCTTGGCTATCTAAATCCACTAGAGAAATTATGAAAACTAGGCATCAAGCTTGGAAGCATTGGCACAATTCAGACAATCCCTCCAACTTTACCCAATGCAAACAACATTGTAACCTTGCTAAAAAACTTATTCACCAAGACAAACAATACTTCTAGAACTTGCAATTAAATAGGAAAAATAACCCCAAATTTTTCTGGTCTTCCATCAACAATCTCCTTAACCCAAGTACAAAAAACAACCCCTGTCCCTATCCTGACATGCTGTCTGACATAATAGCCACCAAATGTACCTCATATTCTTTTGGTACTGTAGCTAATCTTACTGCCTCCTTTTCTTCTCCTCTACCAACTAACCATCATCCTACATCCTCCTCCTCTTCTCAGCTACCTCACCACATATCACCCCCTAACACAACCACACAAAGCTGCAATAAACCTCCCACTCACACTGAATTTACTCTCTGCTCTACCCCTATTTATTGTATAAAGAAACTCTTGTTAAATCTAAAACCCTGCTCCAACTCAGCTGACAATATGCCTGCCAAATTCTTTAAGATCAGCATCCTATCAGCATTTTAATCAATAGAGTGATCCACAAATCATATGTTCTCTCTCTTTGAAAAAAAACCATTATCCTTGCCCTCCACAAAGGTGGTCCATCCTCTGATATTTCTAACTTCCGACCTATAGCTCTTCTAGCCCCAATATCTAAAATTCTCAAAAAATGCATCCAAAAACAATTAGTTAACTATCTGCTCTGCAACAACATCCTCTCCCCCACCCAACATGGATTCTATCCCGGCAACAGCACTTCTACTGCACTAATATCCTTTCTGGACACAATAAACAATATTTGTGATTCTGGCTGTATAGCATTGTCTCTCTTTCTTGATCTATCTAAAGCATTTGACACCATATCCCACACTATCCTCCTCTTTCAACTCTCTTCCAAAGGCCTTTCTTCTCAGTCTCTTAACTGGGTTAGAAGCTATCTCTTAGATAAGCAATATGCCATCAAATGGCAACATTCTCTCTCTCTTCCTACCTCCATAACCCTACTGGCATCCCACAAGGATCTATCTTAAATCCCCTTCTTTTTAACATATTCATAAATAACCTTCACCAAGCATTACCTCATACCTCCCTAGTCCAGTATGCAGATGACTGAACTATAGTCTGCTCTGAACCTAACCCATTATTCTACAATAAATGACCCAATCAGCCTTCTCAACTATTGAATCTTGGCTTCACAAAAATCATCTCCAGTGGCTTGAATTCCCACATTACCTACTACTGCTTCAGCTTACCACCTCTCATAAACATATTTACAAACCACAAGACTGCCCCGCACTCAGATCCTTATTTTCCCCTTACTCTCCTTCTAGGCCACGTCGATCTGAAAACCAAAACCTACTACAAATCCACAAACCCAACCTATCTGCAGGTAAACTCCTATACAGCTGGACCATTGCTAGATCCTGGAACAATCTCCCCTCTCATGTCCATTCCAAACAACATCCCACCAACTTCAAAACTGCCCTACACAAGCACCTGATCTCTAATTGGATTTGTAACTGCTCCACCCAGACTGAAACCATCACTTGACTCCTTCCTCCCAGACCTAGAATTGCTTCTTCCTAACTATTTAACCACCATAACTTCATAATCCTCTAGTAGAATTACCCCAATACTTCCGATATCTCCTTTACTTACCTTAGGCACACCACCTACTAACTATATCCATATGAAGCTTCTGTCTACCTGTATTTTCCTCACTGCTGTTTCTTGCACTTCCTCCACACTCATAATCTGACTTAGAAACTGAAGCAGTAACATGAAAGCTGTACCATTTTTCTAATTTGTCAAACTTGCTTAGTGTAACCTAATTTTTCTCCTTTACTTTTATTATTGTTAACATTGGGCTCGTTTTGTCTTTTGTATCTATTATTCATTGACATTTATGTATTTTAAGAATTCTTGTAAACTTTGTAACCCCTGATTGTTGTTAATATGTATTGCAGCTTTTCTCCCTGGGCCTCCACTGAAAATGGGCTTTCTTAGCCAAGTGGACTTTCCCGGTGAATAAATGTGACTAAATAAAATAAATAAATATGTTAATTCAGTCTTATTTCCAGTTTGATTATATTAGCTCATGACTGTAGTTAGTTTTTAGTCTCTTATGTAAGGTGTAGTTTTCATTCTGAATGATCCTGAATTGCAAAATATTTTCGGCAAAAATGTTCAAAGTGAATATCCAGCTGTGTAAAACACCCATCCTTAAGTGCAGAGATTTCTTTAAAGCATCATTTTCAGAATATTCCAATAATTTAGGATTGTGTCAGGTTCTCTCGGCAACTTACTGGAGTGAGATGACAACGTTGAAATAAGAAATATATTTCATTCATGAGATTTCTATAAGAACCTTTCATTAGGATAAATCAAACCATCTAAAGTAAACACACAAGAGTTAGGAAAGCCAATATATGCATATCTGCGCTTAATGAATAAATTAAAACTTCACTGTATGGCTTTTATCATGCCATGCAAACATTAAGTATAGCTGCATCCAAGGTGAGTTGATAATTTAAAACTTGTAAAAATGCAGAAAACTATACCCATATGTATTAGCTTCAGGGACCATCTTAAAGGAATGACTAATCTGAATTTATTTCAAACTCATGGGAGAATTGGCACTATGAACCCCACTTTGTTAGTTGTTTTATACACAACTGAAACACTGAAGACTTTGGATAGGTGGTAGGGCAATTCAAACTTAATATGGCTGATCACAATGTATTTGTGACAGTGAATGAGTTAAGTGCAGGATGGAGGCACATTATGCTATTTTTTAAAGATTACAGATACAAAGAGTCATCTTGATGCATGGTTGTTGGCATATCTAAACAGATCAGCTTATTCTTCTTCAAATTTCCCAAAAACATTTCTTGCTGAGGTTAAAGATTACCAGTGATCCTTGCAGAAGCTTTGACATACATTTTAGTATAAGCACAACTCTTACGTTGCATAGATATATCACTGTATCAGTACATGAAGAAGATGAATGTCTATTATAAAAATGGTACTGGGGAATGTGAGACAGCAGTTTTGAGAGGCAGGTGTACCTTGACAAAAGACTATGGGAACTGGACTATCTGCCTAATGCTAAATTCATATATATTAGTAGGATGACAAATCATTTGTCTCAAGATGAATGTAATTTTGCATTATATCACACACAGCTCTGACTACACATCCATGATCTATGTATATACTAACAGTAAGTCTGCACAAACTTGTATAAAGGAAATGCATTTTCCTTCCTAAGTGCTGAGGCATTTTCAGAGTTAGTATATTTAGTGATAGAGGGTAATATGAAAAAAGTTCCTACATTGGGGTCACAGGATGGACACTACTCTCTTGGAAGCCAAAAAGTACACAATGCATTTTAAATGAATTTAAATGAATTTCATGTTGTATGATAGTCTATCTTAAGATAATATGATCAGCTATTAACTTTAAGTAGTACATAAACTGCAGTTAGTTGAAGTCGTCTGTAGAACATGCCCATTGTAAAATACACCTAGTTAACATTGAATAAGATAAGTAAATAAGAACTGTCTGCATTCAAATGTAACCGTACATTGTAGTGGTAAGTAATTAGAATGAGGGAAGCTGAGGTGAAGAAGTGAGGGGGCAAGTCAAAATCCACAGACTTGTGTAGAAGCTGGACATGATGATACCATTTAGAAAGTACAAGGTGATTACATTGTAATTGGTGGTGACACAGAAGCGAGAGCTCTTTAAAAACCCAAAGAGTTGTTAATAAGACATATCAGTTATGGAAAGGAAAAGAAAAAGGGATGGCATGACAGAGGAACAGAATAAAGTATTGTAGTACAGGTAAAAATAGGATAACGTATATGTAAATAGCAGCTGAATGTAGTTAAAAAAGGGCAAAATGGAGTCTGTGAACGGCAAATGTTGGGACTACTGAATTGTTTTAACACAGTGTACCACGGTCTTTTACAAATGCACAAGTACTGCATTTACAGTTATCATGTTTTCATGATCTAGCTGAAAAAATATCTTATCTGAACACAAGTTTGAGAAAAAAATGTCCATCTGAATTTAAGGTATGATGGTATCAGATTTCTCAGACTTGTTAAATAATAAGCTCATTCGTAATAAGTGTGTTAACACAGCCAGCACTGTGCTCCTTGATGGCCTGCTTTTGCCTGACTAGACAGCTATCTTTCTCACTCTCTTGCTATCACTGCTAATGACAGACTAATTGGCAAATTATAACTAAAATACTAAGAAGTCAAGCTCAGTTGACCTTTCCCCAGCAGATAAAATTAGTTAGAGCCACAAGAATAGACTGTCCTGACTTTTCAATCCTGAAGTAAGTCAGGAGCAGTGCTCTCTGAAAAGGTTATTTTTTCCCCTTAAATCACCTGTCCATAATAATTGAGGCATTATACTGACTTTCTTAAATTTTTTCTTACTGTTCTGCTATATAGAAATATGTTTCCTAGAGGAAAAAAAAATACTCTAAAATGTCAGGCATTACATAACTGTCATAAAATTATAGTTTCATCTGAAACTGTTCTGTGCAGCTCTTTCTAAATACGAATACATTACCCGTCACTTCTTTGCTTACCATACACAGTGTAGCATTAGGTTGGATGAACTAGTCATAAAGTACAAGACTTAGGGGGGGATTCAGTAATCCTCAGTGTAGGATGAATGAAGCCCTACTCGGAGACTGACATCTAAGAGTATGACGTCAGCGTGTCATGCATATGCATGAGGGCGTGCTGACTCAACTCCCTGGCTAACACGGAGCGTGTAGGAGTGCAGGGGGCATGTCAGACTGCCGAGCAGTCCAAATATTCATGCCCCTGCAAGTGCCTAAATCTGCAAATGTCAGCAGATATGAGCGAGTCTGCTCAAATGTGTATACCCCCAACACTACACTCCCCCAGATTCAAAAGCCCTGTACAAATGAAATAAAATGTAAAACAATTTTTTTTTTAGTATTCACAATATAGCTGCCCGTATTTGCACGTGTGTGCACGGGTGTGCCCATTACTTAGCTACAGTTAGCAGTTTAGACATTGAAAAGGGTAATAAACCACTTATATGCAAATTAAGCCAAATAGCAATAGTGTAGTGGTAGAGCCTTTGCACAAAGAGGAGGCATTCCCAGTTCGAGTCCCACCACTCCCCTTTCCATTTTCTGTAGGAAATCCATGCATAGAAAGAATTCCTCACATTTACCTTTTAAATTTTATTAAAATGCATCGAAATGGCCTATGTAGTAGTGAACGATATTTTAAATATATATAAGAAAGTGAAACGGTCATACATACTAATGAATGCATAAGTAACCTATGTTAAGCAATGTGAAGCACTGCTAAGCAACGTTTACCAATAGTAAGCACATTTAAGAATAATTGCCCATAGCTAAGCACTGGTTTAACTAGCGCAATAGCTTTGCCCGGAAATGTGCATCGCGCCAACTAGCGCAAACCAAAAATGTTTGCGTGAAGCTGTGCACAGAGCTGACTAGCGCAATGTCGGGCAACGTCGGTAAACGTAGAGCAACATTGGGCAAAGTTGAGCAAAGTCTGCTAAACCCAGCCACACCCCCTACCTGTCAGGCCAGTACTAAAATAAAAAAGCAATGACAGGTCTCGAAGGTCGGGATAGTGTGCACCATAATCACAGTACTAATCCACTAAGCCATGACAGCATTTGATGTTCATGGACTGTCAACACACATATACATATGAATCAAAGTTTACCCAGTGCTAAGCAAGTGTGCACTCAGTTGAGAACTTTCAAATCCGGCCAATCACAAATAAGTGCAGGAAATGAGGCATATTTAAGCTCCATAGGTGAGAATACTCGCCATAACTGGTTGCAGCTTCCATCTGTAGGCAGCAATGGCTAGTGTCGGAGAGGGCTCTCACTTCCGAGCGCAACGGTGGGGCATTGAGGCATCAAAACTGATGGTTTGGCTCCTCGTGCATCGTCATGATGCTAGACACCTGCAGGGCCAGTTTCAGGGCACGGAATACAAAGCGGAGGCCTGGAACCGTCTCGCACATGAACTCACCAATGCCACAGGCGTCCCTCAGACTGGTGAGCAGGTTAGACATCACCATGCAGACCTGAAGAGACGCAAGCAGGATAAACTGAATCAATGGATACAGGAGGCCCATGGGATGCAAAATGCCCCACTACTGAGTAGGTAGCCATGTACTGAAGTATGTAAAAATTGTTAGTGTAGTCAATAGTATAGATAGGTATATGTCTCAATATCACTGAATTTACTTCACAGCTGCAGGTGTCCGTGCTGCGAATCAGCAAGCCTATGCAGATAGGCTGCTAAGGCTGCGCCACCAGGCAGGTTAGTAATTTTTTTGCATGTACTGTTATATAAAATAAGTGAGAGAGCCTGACTAAAATTGTCTCAGCCCAATAATAAAGGTATAATAAGGCTTGAATAACCTCTCTGCATAAACTGTTATGTAAAATAAGTGATAGAGCCTGAAAAAGAGTGTTGTAACCCATTAATAAAGGTATAATAAGTCCTGAATTATTTCTCTGCATGTATTGTTATATAGAATAAGTGAGAGAGCCAGAAAAAGAGTGTTGTAAAACATAAATGAAGGTATAATACATCCTGAATAAGATGTCTGCATGCACTGTAATAACAAATAAATGAGAGAGCCACTAGAAAAGTATGTAATGTAATTAAAAAAGGTATAACACCTGTAGTGTGTCCGTGTCACATTCTTTGAAATGTTGATGTACTCTTGCAGTATAGAAATAGTAGTGTTGTATTAAGCGCTGTCAATCTACACTTGGGTAGGCCCATAGAAAGCGTACGAAGGGAGTGCCAGTATCTCTTAAAAATATATATACAGTCCTCAACTGTAGTTTCAAGCCTGGCATGTATAGGTAAATCTGGCACATGAGTAGCTTGTAATTGTCTGCACTGGAAATGTCAGTGTGCTGCTAGAAATGTAGGGGGCTGTTAAAATATAACTGATAATGTCACCTGAACACATCCAGATATGTAGACATATGAATATAAATAAAATATATAAATACGTAGCAGTAACATCTGCATCCTGGACAGTTTGTATAACAAATCCAGGTCAGGTACATAAGGAACTAGCAAACCACATCCCACAACGTAATGGACATTGCCTAGTGTAATAATACATGTAGTGGATATATACCTGCAGTCAATAGGAATGTAGTGTAAACTATAAGTTCATATAAGTTGTTAATGGAGGTATCTTTTTACACCCTACTCTATGTGCATAAACAATGCAATTTCACACCTCAATGGGTATGTGTAATCTCAAAACATTTGTTGGGACATATGTCCTATTGGTTTATAAATATCTGCATAACTTTGATGCATGTGCCTGTTCAAACACCACAACCTTGGTGGCCTGTTGCCACCATTCATTCCTGCATGCTGTTGGAATGTCCACTGTCGTTCAATATATACATGTGTTATGATTGCTGTTCAACTGTTGGAACTTTGGTGTGTTGGGTTAATGGGAATATTACTGCATGCTGTTACAACTAATTTGGAACGCTGTTGGCTATATTGTCATTAAATTCACCTAAACACAGAAAGTATGGGAAGGCTGGTCCCAGCGGAGCCACCTGTCCCACCTCAGCTGGCGATGGCACCTGGCACCAGCAGGTCCGGTGCCCAGCCTGACACCTCCTCCTTCATTGGCCCTGTGCCACCTTTGCGTGGAAACACAGCAGGGGATGGGGCTCATCCCCCCATGCAAGCGTGGACAGAGGAGGGCCACCTGTCACCCTCCAAATGGTCCGGGCTGTGGTGCATAGGGAGATCCCGCGTTCAGTCGCTGATCCTCTACGCCAGCTCAAAGCAAGAGTGGCATGACTCACTGGTGAGCCTGCCCCTCCTACGCAGCCCCCAGCACAGCCACCCTCCGGGCTGTGAAGGTGCAGTGGTGACTGCCCATGGGTGGGGATCTCAGTTCCACTGTTACCATCTGTGGGCTCATGGGCTTGCGATTTCAAAACATCCTTCCCCAATTGTGTTCACCCACCCCATGTGTCATATTCCGCCCCTGTATGCGTATTGTTTGTCTTGTCTGTTTACCTCCCAAACCTACCTCCCAAAACATACCTACTTCCCCTACCCACATTCCACTCTCACCTGAAAAAAAAAATGGGCAATCTGCTCCAACAAAAAAATTACGCCCCATACATAGCTGCCCATTTTGCACAAATGTCCGCTGGACACAGAAACTGACATTCAATTGGCAGTACAACATACTTTGTTGTCCTCACCCCTCCCTCAGGGGTGGAAGGTTTCAAAATTCCCTCCAAATTACTAGTATATACACAGCTGTTGCTTTTAATGAATTGGGCAGCTATGGACCTTCCCTACACCTGACTGCACATCCCGAGCTGTTTTCCCTACTGTCTTTCCCTCTTTGTGCCCCTTTTTCACCACTTTCCTATCTCCCCATTTTCTTTTCTTTCAAAGAAATGAGCATGGGGGTTAGCGGGAGTAAGCATTTTTAAGCAGTAGTAAGCGGGTTTGAGGGAGTGTGCGCATGTGTGCGCTTAGCTAAGTATTGCTAAGCGTCATGCAAACCCATGCAAACCTGCTTACAACTGCTTAAAAGTGCCTTAGTCACCCTGGATATGAGAGGCCTTGTTGTGCTCAGCAGCAAAGTAAAACACCATTGTCAGTCTCGAGCCCCGGATCTTGGACACACTAGACTGCATGAAGTACCACTAGGCCACAGTAGATATACAGCCTGATGTTGCTGAAATATATATATCATGCATCAGAATGTGTGAATGTAAAGGAAAGATAGGAATGCCATAATACAAAACCTGTTCTGTGGAACTTTACCAACAGCTGTAGTGGAATTGCATTACATGACTGTGATAACAGAACCAGACATTCTAGCAGTAAATGATGTTACAGCAGCACTTTACAACCCCCACAAAGTATCATAGCCGGACAATCCCCACCCAAATGTACAAAATAATAGTGTGTTCAAGGTACAGCAAGGATGTAGGTATGCATACTCAGTACTGGAATTGTCCATTTTCATGAGCATCCTGTGATAATGTCAACAAAATAAAAATCACAAACAGTGCAGAAGTGAGTACATTAATATCCACAGTATAGCTCTTCCCAAACCGTTCATGTGCCAAATGAAAACATCTCAATAACTACATATGCATGGCAGCTAATTGTAGAAGCTGTAAAGAAACTCCATACTCCCATGTAACTTGTGTTAGCATTTCTAGGGGTGAATACAATTCTATACTGTCAACTGTGTACTGGAAGTGGCAACATTCAGGTCTGAGTACAACATACAAACAACTGTTTACACCCTTAGCAACAGTAAGAAGAAGTATACCAACCTTCTGACTTACACAACGGGGTCCACAGTAAGAAGCTTGGTCCCCATTCTGGAATTCTGAAACGGCTATGCCTACCTGACCTAGCAATTTATAGCACTGGGTTGCTATGACAGTGAGTACTGTAAGTACCACACAGCAGGCTGCAAGCAATTGACAAATGGTGGCCACCAACTGGTACAGAGGCCATCACATGCACATGTGCAGATACCTATAAAAGCAATCTATACTTGCTGTCCACACATGCAATCATTCCATTGCAGGTATGGAGGGAGAGAGAGAGAGAGAGAGAGAAAAGAAAAAAAGAAGAAGTGATGTAATGTAAAGAAAAAAAAATATAGAAAACAAATTAATTAACTGACAAAAGAAATTATATTGAAAAAAAAATTCTGAAAAGAAAGTATATTGAAAACAAATATTGCAAAAAATATATAAAAAAAAATATATTGAAAGAAAAATATATAGAAAAACATTTAAAGAAAAATATATTGAAAAAGAAATATATTGAAAAAATATATTTTGAAAGAAAATATTTAGAAAAAAATATATATTGAAATAATAAATATATTGAAAAGAAATATATTGTGAAATAATAATCTATTGAAAAAGAAATATCCTGAACAGCAAAAGGTATATTGCAAGAAAAACCTATATTGCAAAACTAATATACCAGGAGATATGACAACAAATACGAACACATATAAAGGAAAGGTATGTAACAACTATATATTTACTGGAATGTACTAGATGTTTACGAAGAGTACTGTACATAGTTTGAATCATCCATATGTGTCAGCAGTGTGTATCGATGCACAGATGCCCTGCATAACTACTGGCATGGGGAAATGAGTGTGTAGCTGTGTGCAGTGGGATGTGACGGTGAAATATGTAGTTCAGCATTAAATGTCAAACATCTGATCCATGTTATCTGTGTTCTGTACAGTAGTGTGTATAATGTCTGTTTGGGGTAGTAGCCCATACGGTTATGCAAACATGGATGAGACAGAGTAAAAAATGCATGATAGTCATATTAACGTGTAGCTTACCATTGTCAACAGCTGTACTAGGCTAGTATGCTAATTCAGCATTAGCAGCTATGTATACACCCTCCAATATTACTGTGTTCTCACATGTGACACCTGTTCATGGTGCAGCAAGGCCCAACAGGTCAGCCGTGAGGTACATGTACTTACAACAGTGTGGTCCTTGTGTGTGTATGGCACACACATACGGAGAGATCCGTCCGTGTCAGATATATTAGCATCTGTACATGTGCATGGAGCAAGGGACATACTGCAACTGTTTGTGAAAGGTGGATATATATATATATATATATATATATATATATATATATATATATATATATCTCTATGTATATATATATATATATATATATATATATATATATATATATGTTGTTGAAGATTGGTATGTGCGTATTTCAATGTAGGTTGTAGTGTGTGGCAGACCAGACAGCATACAGTGCTGGTGTATGACATGTGGTGGTTAAACACTGTGGGAATGATTCATCAGGTTTGCAGTGTTGCAGCCAGTGAGGCCTGCTAAAGCTACATGGGCTGAGAACACCTTCAATGCATTCCGCACAACACTGTGCAATGTTATGACATAACTGTATACCTTACAACCTTCCCATACTTGATATTCCTACCATGTCAGGTGGACTGTACATGTGCATATATGTATATCTATATGTACACCAATGGATGTTCATATGTATGTGTGTGTATATATATATATATATATATATATATATATATATATATATATATATATAGAGAGAGAGAGAGAGAGACAGGGTCATAATTACTGCAACAGATGCCTGGTGACAAAGCCATGGACTCAAGCTCAATGTTGACACTGCATTGGCATCCCTCCTTGCAAAGACTCAGTACCCATGAACTACCACATAGGTGGTAGTCTACTTAACACCGAAGGTGTGATAAGAGACTATGGGACACAGGTGGACAGTAGTGTCCCCTCCGATAGTCACAATGCCACACTATTCATGTAATCTGTCTACCTGGCACACGTCGTCACAAAAGGTGTGTCATCCAGGGAAAAATAAGTCAGTGTTCCCCTCTACTCCACACACATAAAACCCAGTATAGAGTACAATGCCCCATGTGGTATGTACCTCACAAGACATCTACAGCAAGTGGAAAGGACACAGACATACCTCACAAAGAGTAATAATGGCATCAAACAGATGCTCTATGCAGACCGTCCCACAAACCCACAACTAGACTGTGTCACATACCGCCTACCCGGAGGTGACCTCTGACTGACATACTAAGCTATGTCAAACCCAGATCTGTTGGACATGCTCCACATAAACAGATCACAATCTGTATGAGCTACACGCTCTAGGGACCCAAACTGTTTGACCACAATAAACAGCACATGCTGGAGGGCTAGATTCCTATCTCGGAGATATCCCATACTCTGGAACAAACCAACTATCCATAGCAAACAAAGCTCCTAATTATTAGTCATCATAAACAATCCTGGAGATTGTATGGGAGAAAGTGAATACACCCAGGAAATCACCTCAGTGTCTCTGCTTGAAAATGCCACGTGAAATGTAATTACCTGTGTGTCAGAGGCCAGGGTAGTGTATGGCTAGAGTCCTATAGGCCTTAGGGCCAATAGCCTCTTACCTACCTATGAAGTGATACACACCCACATGTACTTGTTGCAATAACTGATATGTGAGGTTGACTGAGTGTGATGGTGAATGTGTTGGTGAATGTGTCAGAGTTCGGTATATGTGTGACAGCTTAGTGGGAAACTGTTTCTGTCATGGTTTTATGTGTCCTAGCTGTGATCCCAGCAAAAGATGTGTATGCAATTGCTAGGCAGAAAAAGCGGTATGCCATACGGTCTGACGTAGTCCCATATTGTCGACTGGGGTGTCCCATTGTAGGCTAAAGCAGTACATGTATGCTTATTGGGTGTTACTGCTGGTGAATCCAACTCAAGTATGAACTGTAGTACTACCTGAAGCTGTATGCCTAAACAGCACAGTATGGTGTACATGCACATTTATTGGAACCACTGTTATGTTTTTCCCTGTAGTCCCCACATATTACATACCTCAGGCATAAGGTCTCATAACTACTGACACACAGTACTGTACGGTACACAGATAAAGGTCACCTGGGTTGCCATACCTTTGTGTCTGTTATGTATGTCTGCTGTATGTGTGGGTATGCCTGTACCATGGCCTTGGCCATGTGTGTGTTACAGGATATAATTGCATATCTAGCAACATGTATAGTCTAGTACAGCAGTATGCCACCTATAGTAACGAATGTGCACGTATGTTAGGCAGGGGTCTGCCATCAACGACTAGTGCGGTATACTGGTAATACTGTCAGTGGACTTTACAATCATTGCAATGGATTACATATTTCAGGATGCATTAGCATGATATGTACCTCCTGTGGCTAAGTGGTGCATTGTGTCACATACAGTGTGCCATGTACTGTTGTATAGTCTTACATACTGTTTTAACTTTGTTGCTGTGCAAAACATGGTTTGATATATAGAGTGTGCCAGGCACTGTCAGGCATCTGTGGGTTGAGAACTGATATGTGGTATTGAAAGTGTGTCTCTTCTGACAGCCAATAGGTTGCTATAAATGGCAGTTAATTGATATCTGTACTTTAGAATGTTACGTGTGCCACATGACTTGCTCACACATTTTGTTTCATTGTCTTCCAGGGTAATGTCCCATCATCATAACCTGGCATATAGCATGGCAGAGGAGGAAGCCATCACAGCGTGCCTGGTGCAGCACTATGCGCTGCTGTTCTCCAGAACCAGCCTGGACCAGCATGAGCGGTCTGCGCTGTGGCAAGATCTTGACTGTAGGGTAAATGACATAGGCATGCATAACCGGACATAAAAGCAAGTACGCCATCACTGCAGTGATTTAATTAGACATGTCCGGCAGTGTGCATCTGATATCTGCAGACAACAGCTAGCCACAGGTGGGGGTGTAGCCATCCACCCCCCTCCCTCACCAGAGTGGAGGAGCTGCTCCTGAGCCAGGTGGCTCCTGGCCAACAACAACCACAACAAGTAACATGTATCATCATGGAGGCCAGAGCCACCCAGCAAGCTGACATGCAGCATGCAGGTAACATGGAATAGCTGTAGAATACTGTTACCTCTATTGGTAGAGCATGCATATGTGAGATGTGTACTGTGTAATTAGATGATGTGGTGCCTAGTATTGTGCAATACTAATTATTAGGAATATAATCTGTAGGCCTGTGACTGCCAACTGTTGTACTACTGTAAGAATGCAAACACACAGTAGCAATGCCACAGTTGTTGCCACTGACAAAGTGTCTGATATCCTTGTAGGTCCATCTGGTGTGACAGCAAGGCAGCAGAGCCATTTTGGTGAGTGTGTTAAACCTTTAATATTGCTAATTAAATGTGCATGTCATAGGTGAGGTGTAGGCCATGTACACGTAACACACCTACACATAATGCATGCTGTGCATGTTTGCTGTGAGACTATGCACATCCTAGTAACGTGGGTAGTTGCCTAAAACACATACAATACACCGAGCATCCCACACAATTGTGGCAACACTGTAGTGGACATTGGGTAGGCAGAGTCGACACACATGCACACAACATACACACCTTTGTCATACACAGTACACGTTAACATGCTACACATGGCGTAATCAGACACCTGCTGTAAGGTCACACTACAGTATCCCAAACCTCATCCACACAGCACACATAATATACGTGAGGGGTAGATTCCTCACATGTGGCTGTGCAACACTCTTCAACACATAACACATTCATGTTAGGCAATGCCCCCTATTGGGCACCTCACAAACCCATGTTACAACTGGCCATGAAATGGTGAATGTAGCCGTGGTACTGCAGTTCAGGTACAGCATGCTGTGTGCTGGTCTGGCACGCATTAGTAGCCTTGAGTGACCACATGATGCTGCATGATGATGACTCATGGTACTACACCCCATCCAGTTACAGTGGCCACAGTACTACACATATCATGAATTGCTATGCACCTAAATGTTGTATGTGTGCAGACATATGCACCTATACACAATATGCATAGCAATCACCATTTGTAGAACGTGACACACATATGTCTTGTAATGATATGGGGTGTATAGGTCACATGACACACATTGTGTATGTGTGATGTTTCATGTTGCAGTTGTGTGGTAGCATGCCTTGACATGGCTGGCACTGGCATGTCCACAATATGTCCAATACTCACCATAACCACTGTACAATGGCTATGTTGAGCAATCGTATTCCATCAGGTATACATACACCACTCATCCTGTGTGTATACATAGCATGCATGTGCTACACCTGTGTCCACAATTATCTGCTAAAGACACAGATGCTCCAATCAGAAATGGATATCTATGTGACATACTGATACACATCCAGCCATGGTGTGTATACCTGAGACTGATGGTGCAAAGGACATTGCAGGGATTTTAATACCTGCACAGCAATGTTGTGTCCATGTACAAATTGCATTCCAGGGTGAGGATATTCACTGAACAAAACACACATGCATCAAGGCCATGTATACTGTTATTAGCAAGGGCTGTCTACACTCACACTGCATGCTGTTGAGCAACACATGTCCTGCATGCTGTCACATTTGATATGAATGTTTGGCTTGTGATACTGTACCCCAACATCACATGCTGTTGAGTATGATCATGATTGCTGGTGGTGGTGTGTGTGTGTGTGTGTGTGTGTGTGTGTGTGTGTGTGTGTGTGTGTGTGTGTGTGTGTGTGTGTCTGTTCTAGTGAGGAGTGTATTTGTGTGCATGTGTGCATGTGTTCATGTGTGCATGTGTCCATGTGTGCATGTGTTCATGTGTTCATGTGTTCATGTGTTCATGTGTGCATGTGTGCATGTGTTCATGTGTGCATGTGTGCATGTGTTCATGTGTGCATGTGTGCAAGTGTGCAAGTGTGCATGTGTGCATGTGTGCTGACATCATGTACAGGTCGTAAAGTGTGTTTCCTGAAACCCTCTCACAGGTGCTGATACTGGGCTGGTTCAATGCAGCAGGGAAACTGATGTCACTGAGCATGATAGTGACAATGATGATAGGTGTGTTGAGGCACAGGCATGTTTGCCAGGGTCTATCGTTGGGCCACCAATCGACACTACACAAGTGTCCACCCAATCCATGCATACAGTCATACTGCCAATACATCCTTCACCAATGCCCTTAGCAGAGGGACAGCGTACAGCTGGCATTGGCTAGGACAGTGTGGTATCCATGGCACATGCATCCCGACACAGCAGCCATACTCAGATGTCTGGAAGGGTACCACATAGGCAGATGTCCAGGGGTTCTCGTCGGAGCACTGCTGCCCATCATGCCACTGGCAGATGTGCCACAGGTCTAACAACCTCACGCATGTTCCAGGCTGTCATGGAGGCACAGGCACATATGGAATGGTACACCAGACAGGGACTGAGGGCACAGAGGGCACATACCGCCATAATAGACAGTATCCATGACCTAGCTGGTGCCATCCGCAATTACACTGAGGTCACCGATAGACATTGGGGAGAGACACTAGATGCCCTCCTCAATGTCATGTCTATGTGTCAGGACAGTGCGGGATGGTTGAGATGTCGACGTGGATGTATGCCAGCAACATCAGCAGCTGGCAGTCGTCGCGGAAGTCCCTCAAGCAACAGCTGCTCCCGTAGTGCCAGTACCAGCCCCAGCAATGTTGGGAGTGGGCTGTCCATGGAACGTCCTAGAAGACCACGTGCACGTGGCTCTGGACAGCCCCAGCAGGGACCTGGGTCCAGTGTACACCCATCTACCTCTGGGGATAGTACCCAGTCTGGCTTTGTACCTGATAGTGTCAGTAGCACCCCCTGCCAGGCACAGGTACTGTATCTGTGGCCAGAGATGGTGATCTGTAAAGCCTCGCAGGTACAGTCTGTGGCTGTCTCACAAGAACCCATATGTGGCAGCCACATGGTGGAACTGTGTGCATGCAGACACACACACACACATAATCCAGACACCTAGGGCTAACACATACCCACACACATTACATCAACATTGGCCCACACCATTATTCTTGCCCCCCCCCACACACACACACACACACACACACACACACACATGTCGATTGGATGGCTCACTGTAGGCCTCTGGCAGACCAACAACACACCCTGTGCATATGATGAAACCTGTGCCACCTTCTGTCATCTGTAACATCAATGCAGGAACAGGCTACCATGGTGCTGATGCACAGGGTGTCTTTATAGCAGTATAGCAATGTTAGCATGTTGTCAGCAGTAGAGTGTAATGATATGCTTGAAGGTGTAGTTGAGCAGGCATGATGCATTAAAGCTATGATTGTCATTGTAGTGTTGTTTACACCAGTGTTAGTTCCAATTGTATATTGTCCACCCACGTGCCAATTGGCTGTTGTGTGCAGTATTAGCAGCATGTGTTAGAGAGCGGACAGTATGTGTGGGATGTGTGAAGCACATATTTGCAGGTGTACAGTTGTGGAAATGGTGGAGGTACACTGTCTGCATCTACGTGCATAGTGGACACATGGGCAGGGTGACATGCTCTGTATTACACAGTAACACTCCATAGTTTCTATTGGTGGCCAGTATGCATTGTACTACACACAGTTTGGAACCTGACTACACATGTGTGTATGACATGGTTTAAGATGGTGCTGTGGGTGATACTGTTACTATCTGTCATTGTTTTGCATTCTGATAGTATACATGACTGCAACAGCCTGACCATAACCAATCGTTAGCTGATGTCCTGACAACTGACACACAGATGTAGGACACACAGCAACATTTGGATCCTTCAGGTACTATACTATGCCAGTAACCAGTGGCATTCAGCTGCATCCATTACTGAGACCACTCCTGTTCGGCATATGGCTCTCTTAGGTACAAGCAATCACAGTAGGGATATGTCTGTCCACGTGTGCTAATGCATACTGTGGCCTATACTGCATTCTCCAGGTGACACACACATCCTCCACAAGGGTATCATACAGACAGATACCTTTTGTCAAACCCATGCTGTAAAGCTATTGGCGAAACTAAGTGTAGTCATCCACCTTTACGGAACATAGTATCCCCGCAGTACCACATAGGTAGTAGCCACCAACATCATGAACAGGTACCGATGTGTACATGCAACCTAGTGTTACGTCATTTCTCCTTTGATAATCACATTCCCTAAGGTATTTTGTAATCCCTTGGTGGATCACTTAAGCAATCAGGGGTTTGCATGCATGTCCTCAAAGGTTGCTGTACACCTATAATGCATAGTCATCATTGACAGACTCTGCTGCGTTTGAACAGGTCTGACATATACTTCGGCCATAAACCCTCACACACACAATTCAATAGAAACTGTAATGAGTGTGTGTGACACGGATGACCTAGGCCAGGCATCACTGCAGTGGCTGGCCTTGTCACAAGCATACAGATGTGACCTAAGGTCTGTGAAGCAGCAGCACAGTTTGGCAAAGATGCCAACTGTGTACTTGGATAAAGCAGGGTTCCCACACATGCAATACTTGAGGTAACATGTACGTATATGTATTTGCCTCATAGCTACCTCACATGTGCAATGCCTACTGATATGTCATACGGTAGTAAAAGCAAAGCCCCCACCACAGTCACACACACTCACCAAGTGCAGGACTCAAACCTCTACCTCACTACCTCATGATACTAGAGAAGTATGCATCAACACATCATGCTGTACACATTACTGGGAAGTATTTTTTCCACAGGCATATTTGTAGGATGGTGACATAATCAGACTTGACAAAGAATAGTTTACCACTTTTAAGGTGTTTTGCTACTCTCCTAAAAGGTTGTTCCTTCCCAAGGAGACCACACACACGCTTGTCAAGTGCAGGATTCAAACCCCTATCAAACAACTTCATTATACGAAAAGAATCCGCATTAACACGACACACTATACAAATTACTGGGAGAAATGTTTTCCACAGGTATGTTTGTAGGATGGTGACATCATCAGACATGACAAAGATTTGTATACCACTTTTAAGGTGTTTTGCTACTCTCCAGAAGGGTTGCTCCTCTCCAAGGAGATCACACACAGTCGTCAAGTGCAGGACTTAAACCCCTACCTAATTACTGCATGATATTAGAAATGTACGCATTAGCATGACGCGCTATACACATTACTGGGAGAAATCTTTTCCACAGGTATGTTTGTAGGATGGTGACATCATCAGACATGACTAAGATGTGTATATCACTTTTAAGGTGTTTTACTACTCTCCAAAAAGGTT
The DNA here is from genome assembly GCF_019279795.1 of Protopterus annectens. NCBI lineage: Eukaryota > Metazoa > Chordata > Ceratodontiformes > Protopteridae > Protopterus > Protopterus annectens. Next base: position 1,014,102,468 of record NC_056739.1, on the reverse strand, counting down.
GCTCCTTTCCAAGGAAATAACACATGAACCCACACACACACAGTTGTCGTGCAGGATTCAAACCCGCACCTAACTACTTCATGATACTAGAGAAATATGCATTAGCATGACACACTATACACATTGCTGGGGGGTTCTCTTTTCCACAGGTATATTTGTAGGATGGTGACATCATCAGACTTGACAAAGATTGGTTTACCACTTTTAAGGTGTATTACAACCCTCCTAAAAGGTTGCTCTTTTTGAAGGAGACCACACGCAAACTTGTCAAGTGCAGGATTCAAACCCCTACCAAACTACTTCATGATACTAGAGGAGTACACATTAACATGACATGCTATACACATTACTGGGGGTTTCCTTTTCCAAAGGTATATTTGTAGGATGGTTACATCATCAGACTATACAAAGTGGGTTACATTAGGTGACATTAGGTGGGCTACATTGAAGGAATGTCTACACACTTTGGCCATGTCATCATCAAAGGGGTGTGTACTATCTACCTGTGTCCCCAGCGTCATAATGACTTTCTCTGTACATACTGGATTACCACATATGTGGTAATTTGTGTGCACTTTGTTGTACCCAAAGGGGATGACTATGCATTCTTTGGCATTCAGCTTGAGGGCATTGTTTTGACACCAGGTATCTGTCTCTGTAAGACACTTCTGGAGGATGTCTGTGTTAGCCGTGCAGTTGATTATGGTCCACAGTTACCATTCATCTACAGACCTGTTCAGCCATACACCTCCCATGCTTGCCTGTACCTCTGAGCAGTATCTACTGAACAGGTGGGGTCCCAGGACCAAGACCTGTGGGATGCCATTTGTGACTGGCTTAGAGTTGGACATGGCACCAGCAACTCTGAACATGTGTGTTTGATCTGTGAGCCACCTGGCCACCCATCCTGTAAAATAGCTGTTAATGTTCTGGCTGGTACGCTTGTCCATGATGACAGAGTGGGGAATGGTGTGGATAGTCCTTCATGAGGTCTGTGTGGGCTGTGTGAACTACTTTCACCTCCAACTATGTCCCTGGTAACTGTTTGAAATAAGTCAATTAGGTTTAGGAGCCAGGATCTGACTTTAACAAGGAGAAGTTGTGGAGAGTTCAGTGTCTGGAGGTCTCCAATGTCTCTGTTTATGGGTTCCATGACAATTTGCTCAATAGCTCTGTAGACCAGGCTGAGTAGACATATTGGGCAATGGTGTCCATGTTCTGTTGTGGCACCCCTTTCTGGGGCTGGATGACTGTTTGTGTATGCCATTCTTTGGGTACATAGCCTGTGGTACGCTTATGTCTGGACAGTGAATGTGAGTGATGGTCCAGTTCCTCATGGGCCTAGTGTATGAAGTAGCCTGGGACACCATCCAGTCACATTGATGCTGTGTTCTCAGCTTTGGTGAGGGCTGTCTTTACCTGCATGTCTATGATGTCTGGGGCTTTGCATCCTTCGTTGATGGACACAGGCCCTCTTGGGGTGATGGGGGGTGTTTACACTGAACCTGTCCCCCTGGATGCAGGCAATGAAAGTTGGTTTGGTGTATTTCTTTCCTTTTTTCAGTAGCTGACAGCATATTTGGAAGTTGACACCTACATGTCTGGTATAGCTACTGAAGGCTTTGTGGTTGTTATTCTTACATTACTTGGCTATTTGTCTTTAGAAACTGTCCTTGCATTATTTTATGAGCGATCATTGTTTCATCCTGATAAGGATCAGTGATGCATTTCCTTTAGTGAAGTTGGCTCTATCATGTGTTCTTTTCCTCCTTCTGTTGTCTAGCTCATTTATGGGCAACAACCACCTGATTGTTGTCCTATTTTTGGAAGTATGCATCTTGGTTTTATTTGTGATGTCTCATTCCATTCATCCCTGTAGATGCTCATAGGATGCACTTTTAAATGATTCTGTGGATTGTATACCATTATCCTATAGCAAGAGGGCTTTGGAACGCTTCACTTTGGTCTTGGGAAGTGTGCAGTTTACTTTTGCAAATGTCTTCACAGTGGTTTCATTGACTGGGTGGGGGAGCCGGATGTGGATGTCCAGTGTGATTACTTCATGATCTGATATTACCAGCGACGGGTTTATCTCTGTAGTGGAACACTGGTACCCCGTGTTATGACATAACTGTATACCTTACAACCTTCCCATACTTGATATTCCCACCATGACAGGTGGACTGTACATGTGCATATATGTATATCTATATGTACACCGATGGATGTTCATATGTATGTGTGTGTATATATATATATATATATATATATATATATATATATATATATGGGTCATAATTACTGCAACAGATGCCTGGTGACAAAGCCATGGACTCAAGCTCAATGTTGACACTGCATTGGCATCCCTCCTTGCAAAGACTCAGTACCCATGAACTACCACATAGGTGGTAGTCTACTTAACACCGAAGGTGTGATAAGAGACTATGGGACACAGGTGGACAGTAGTGTCCCCTCCGATAGTCACAATGCCACACTATTCATGTAATCTGTCTACCTGGCACACGTCGTCACAAAGGGTGTGTCATCCAGGGAAAAATAGGTCAGTGTTCCCCTCTACTCCACACACATAAAACCCAGTATAGAGTACAATGCCCCATGTGGTATGTACCTCACAAGACATCTACAGCAAGTGGAAAGGACACAGACATACCTCACAAAGAGTAATAATGGCATCAAACAGATGCCCTATGCAGACCGTCCCACAAACCCACAACTAGACTGTGTCACATACCGCCTACCCGGAGGTGACCTCTGACTGACATACTAAGCTATGTCAAACCCAGATCTGTTGGACATGCTCCACATAAACAGATCACAATCTGTATGAGCTACACGCTCTAGGGACCCAAACTGTTTGACCACAATAAACAGCACATGCTGGAGGGATAGATTCCTATCTCGGAGATATCCCATACTCTGGAACAAACCAACTATCCATAGCAAACATAGCTCCTAATTATTAGTCATCATAAACAATCCTGGAGATTGTATGGGAGATAGTGAATACACCCAGGCAATCACCTCAGTGTCTCTGCTTGACAATGCCACGTGAAATGTAATTACCTGTGTGTCAGAGGCCAGGGTAGTGTATGGCTAGAGTCCTATAGGCCTTAGGTCCAATAGCCTCTTACCTACCTATGAAGTGATACACACCCACATGTACTTGTTGCAATAACGGATATGTGAGGTTGACTGAGTGTGATGGTGAATGTGTTGGTGAATGTGTCAGAGTTTGGTATATGTGTGACAGCTTAGTGGGAAACTGTTTCTGTCATGGTTTTATGTGTCCTAGCTGTGATCCCAGCAAAAGATGTGTATGCAATTGCTAGGCAGAAAAAGCGGTATGCCATACGGTCTGACGTAGTCCCATGTTGTCGACTGGGGTGTCCCATTGTAGGCTAAAGCAGTACATGTATGCTTATTGGGTGTTACTGCTGGTGAATCCAACTCAAGTATGAACTGTAGTACTACCTGAAGCTGTATGCCTAAACAGCACAGTATGGTGTACATGCACATTTATTGGAACCACTGTTATGTTTTTCCCTGTAGTCCCCACAGATTACATACCTCAGGCATAAGGTCTCATAACTACTGACACACAGTACTGTACAGTACACAGATAAAGATCACCTGGGTTGCCATACCTTTGTGTCTGTTATGTATGTCTGCTGTGTGTGTGGGTATGCCTGTACCATGGCCTCGGCCATGTGTGTGTTACAGGATATAACTGCATATCTAGCAACATGTATAGTCTAGTACAGCAGTATGCCACCTATAGTAACGAATGTGCACGTATGTTAGGCAGGGGTCTGCCATCAACGACTAGTGCAGTATACTGGTAATACTGTCAGTGGACTTTACAATCATTGCAATGGATTACATATTTCAGGATGCATTAGCATGATATGTACCTCCTGTGGCTAGGTGGTGCATTGTGTCACATACAGTGTGCCATGTACTGTTGTATAGTCTTACATACTGTTTTAACTTTGTTGCTGTGCAAAACATGGTTTGATATATAGAGTGTGCCAGGCACTGTCACGCATCTGTGGGTTGAGAACTGATATGTGGTATTGAAAGTGTGTCTCTTCTGACAGCCAATAGGTTGCTATAAATGGCAGTTAATTGATATCTGTACTTTAGAATGTTACGTGTGCCACATGACTTGCTCACACATTTTGTTTCATTGTCTTCCAGGGTAATGTCCCACCATCATAACCTGGCATATAGCATGGCAGAGGAGGAAGCCATCACAGCGTGCCTGGTGCAGCACTATGCGCTGCTGTTCTCCAGAACCAGCCTGGACCAGCATGAGCGGTCTGCGCTGTGGCAAGATCTTGACTGTAGGGTAAATGACATAGGCATGCATAACCAGACATAAAAGCAGGTACGCCATCATTGCAGTGATTTAATTAGACATGTCCGGCAGTGTGCATCTGATATCTGCAGACAACAGCTAGCCACAGGTGGGAGTGTAGCCATCCACCCCCCTCCCTCACCAGAGTGGAGGAGCTGCTCCTGAGCCAGGTGGCTCCTGGCCAACAACAAGTAACATGTATCATCATGGAGGCCAGAACCACCCAGCAAGCTGACATGGAGCATGCAGGTAACATGGAATAGCTGTAGAATACTGTTACCTCTATTGGTAGAGCATGCATATGTGAGATGTGTACTGTGTAATTAGATGATGTGGTGCCTAGTATTGTGCAATACTAATTATTAGGAATATAATCTGTAGGCCTGTGACTGTCAACCGTTGTACTACTGTAAGAATGCAAACACACAGTAGCAATGCCACAGTTGTTGCCACTGACAAAGTGTCTGATATCCTTGTAGGTCCATCTGGTGTGACAGCAAGGCAGCAGAGCCATTTTGGTGAGTGTGTTAAACCTTTAATATTGCTAATTAAATGTGCATGTCATAGGTGAGGTGTAGGCCATGTACACGTAACACACCTACACATAATGCATGCTGTGCATGTTTGCTGTGAGACTATGCACATCCTAGTAACGTGGGTAGCTGCCTAAAACACATACAATACACCGAGCATCCCACACAATTGTGGCAACACTGTAGTGGACATTGGGTAGGCAGAGTCGATACACATGCACACAACATACACACCTTTGTCATACACAGTACACGTTAACATGCTACACATGGCTTATTCAGACACCTGCTGTAAGGTCACACTACAGTATCCCAAACCTCATCCACACAGCACACATAATATACGTGAGGGGTAGATTCCTCACATGTGGCTGTGCAACACTCTTCAACACATAACACATTCATAGGTTCATAGGTTCATAGGTCAGTACTAGGCTAATGGCCGTGGAGCCTTTACAAGCCTAGCCCATAGGATTACCCTGGCATCGTGCCACCCAACCTTAGTTCCCAGTGCTTCTGTCGAGTAAAGCCACTGGAGTGATCCCCGGGGTGAATATTCTATTTCCCATCCACTCATCAAGATTTCTCTTGAAGAGGGCCAGTGAGGTGCTCTGCTTGAAATGTATGGGAAGTTTACTCCATAGCATGGGCAGTCTCTGGGTTATGAACCTTTCCCTCCAGCACATTCTGTTGATTGTGGTAATGAGGTTGATATCTCTGGAGCATGTAGTCGGACAGACTGGGATTTCTTTAGATGCACTATTTCTAACAGAGCTGGGTCAAACATGGCTTTGTAAGTCAAGAAGAGATTGCCTCTAAGTAGGCATAATGAGACAGAATAGTTGGAGTTTGAGTCTGTCCATACAGGACAAGTGTTTAAGACCTAGGATCCTCTTTGAGGTACTTTTGTGGCCTCTCCAGTTGTTGCAGGTAGCTAAGGAAGTACATGCCAAATGGGGCAATGTACTCTATGACTGGCCTAATGAGGGAAGAGTAGAGGGAGACAATGACCTCTTTCTTCCTGGATGCAAAATCCTTAGTAATGAGATGTGCCACATAGGACTTTCTGACCACAGTGGCAATGTGGTGGTCAAAAGAGAGGTTGCTGTCAACCTGTGTTCCCAGATCTCTTATAACGCCTTCTGTGTTCAGTGAACTACCATCAATGTGGTAATTCATGGGAACCTGTTTTTTCCCCAAAGGAGATGACAACACATTTTTCAGCATTGAGCTTAAGGCAATGGTTCTGACACCAGTCGGTCTCAGTGAGGCCTTTCTGTAGGATGTCAACATCACTTGGGGGAGTTTAATAAGAATTCCCAACTTGCAATCATCTGCAAACTTTGTCAGCCAGAGTCCCTTCGTGTTGGCCATGACATCAGAGAAGTAGATACCAAACAGGAGAGGACCCAGGACTGAACCCTGTGGAACTCCACTCATGACTGGTCGGCAGTCTGTCTTGGGAGTTAGCTACTTTCACATTGTGGGTTCTACCTGCGAGCCAGTTTGCAACCCACCTAGTGATATAAGGAGTGATGCCTAGCTTAGTGAGTTTTTCTATAATTCTTGAGTGGGGAATGGTATCAAAGGCCTTGGCCAGATTAAGGTAGGCTATAGGAACCACATTGTCTTCATCCACAGCTCTGGTGACTGACTCAAAGAAGACAACCAAGTTGTGCAGGCATGAGCTACTCTTCACAAAACTAAATTGTGTGGGATCCAGAGTTTGGAGATTCCCTATATCCTTGTTTATTAGGTCCATGATGATGCGTTCCACAGCTTTGCATAGCAGAATTGTCAGGCTAATGGGGCAATAGTTCCCAGGGTCTGTAGTCATTCCTCCTTTGTGGAGAGGGATGATTGCAGCAGTGTGCCATTCAGTAGGGACAAAGCCTGAGGTGAGGCTGTGACTTGACAGCCAGAGATATTCTCAGGTCGCATAGAAGTTGTATTCTTGGCCTTGGACAGTGTTGTTTTAACCTGTGCAGCAGTAATACTGGGTGCCTGGCAATCTACTGGTATTGTGATGGCCTTTTTGGGGGGAGTTAAAGTTGGCACTGAATCTGTCGGCCAGTATACTGGCAATATCTGTTGGCTTGGTATAGTAGGTACCGTTGTGCAGTAGCTCTATAGCACTGAGGAAATTATTCCATGTTGTGCAGCTTATAAAACAAAAGTATGTCATCTAGGTTCAAGGAAGCCATTGTTCCACTGTATTCAGCATTCATCACACCCATCATTAAGTATAATGCTCCCTTTGGTATGTACCTAGCCAGATATATCAAACAACTGGAACGTCCACAGAAGTTCCTCACTAAAAGAATACAGGGCATAAATATGTCCTATGCAGACCACCTCAAGGCCCTATCCCCTGTACTCCGTCTCCTACAGGCTGAGAGGAGATCAATTCCTGGCACACAAGGTATTGTTAGACCCCACCCTGATGACCTCCTGCATATCCACAAAACAAATAGTACCACAATTACCCGTTCTAAAGACTTAAGCCTTGCTGGTCATATAAACAGGACCTACTGGAGAGATAGGCAAGTATCAGAGAGACTATCCCTACTCTGGAATAGGCTTCCCATGTGAAACAGAGTTCCTCCCTAACCCAAATTCAACTGTAACTTGAACTGGATAGGGAACAGGAGATTCATCTCTGGTCTGGCACCTATGCTTCTAATGGACATTGGTAGCCTGTAAATGGTTAGTCTCTCAGGCTCCTACTTGTAAATGTTTCATCTCACAAGCCCTTGCTTACACATATCAAGGGTATCAGAAATTTGGTACGCATGGCTAAGCTTAAAAAGGAACTTGTGATCATTAGCCTTGTAAACATCTATGAACCTATATGAGGGGCTATAACAGAAGTAATCGTACAGCCCTTGCAAAAACCACACACAGCAAATAATACTCTGATAGATGTTCTTTTAACTGGAATAATCAAGTTATTTAACAGTGAATGCAAATAATGGCACAAGAATACTACCAGGCACCTCCCTATGATGGGGACACAACCACTTTTAGGGACAGGTACTGAAAAGAAATATGCAAAATATTAAACTATGCTTTCCAAAACAAACCACTTCTTCCAGAAGAAGACAGATCATGGGCTTAAGTTTGTTTTTTACATTTTTCAAAAGCAAAACAGTGGGCATACACAGCAACCTCCGAACAAACATGTGCCACCACAACAGTCAGAGCAGTGTTACTTACCTCCTCACTTATTTCACGGAGGATGGATGGCTGGAGCTCCATATGTTTGAAAATAGTCACCACAACACAACAGATCTCCCCTACTTGCAACTCACAAAGCTTCTTTACTGGAATATCATTTCCTAAACAAAAGGGCAAAATGTTAGGCAATGCCCCCTATTGGGCACCTCACAAACCCATGTTACAACTGGCCATGAAATGGTGAATGTAGCCGTGGTACTGCAGTTCAGGTACAGCATGCTGTGTGCTGGTCTGGCACGCATTAGTAGCCTTGAGTGACCACATGATGCTGCATGATGATGGCTCATGGTACTACACCCCATCCAGTTACAGTGGCCACAGCACCAGACATATCATGAATTGCGATGCACCTAAATGTTGTATGTGTGCGGACATATGCACCTATACACAATATGCATAGCAATCACCATTTGTAGAACGTGACACACATATGTCTTGTAATGATATGGGGTGTATAGGTCACATGACACACATTGTGTATGTGTGATGTTTCATGTTGCAGTTGTGTGGTAGCATGCCTTGACATGGCTGGCACTGGCATGTCCACAATATGTCCAACACTCACCATAACCACTGTACAATGACTATGTTGAGCAATCGTATTCCATCAGGTATACATACACCACTCATCCTGTGTGTATACATAGCATGCATGTGCTACACCTGTGTCCACAATTATCTGCTAAAGACACAGATGCTCCAATCAGAAATGGATATCTATGTGACATACTGATACACATCCAGCCATGGTGTGTATACCTGTGATTGATGGTGCAAAGGACATTGCAGAGCTTTTAATACCTGCACAGCAATGTTGTGTCCATGTACAAATTGCGTTCCAGGGTGAGGATATTCACTGAACAAAACACACATGCATCAAGGCCATGTATACTGTTATTAGCAAGGGCTGTCTACACTCACACTGCATGCTGTTGAGCAACACATGTCCTGCATGCTGTCACATTTGATATGAATGTTTGGCTTGTGATACTGTACCCCAACATCACATGCTGTTGAGTATGATCATGATTGCTGGTGGTGGTGGTGTGTGTGTGTGTGTGTGTGTGTGTGTGTGTGTGTGTGTGTGTGTCTGTTCTAGTGAGGAGTGTATTTGTGTGCATGTGTGCATGTGTGCATGTGTTCATGTGTGCATGTGCCCATGTGTGCATGTGTTCATGTGTTCATGTGTTCATGTGTGCATGTGTGCATGTGTGCATGTGTTCATGTGTGCATGTGTGCAAGTGTGCAAGTGTGCATGTGTGCATGTGTGCTGACATCATGTACAGGTCGTAAAGTGTGTTTCCTGAAACCCTCTCACAGGTGCTGATACTGGGCTGGTTCAATGCAGCAGGGAAACTGATGTCACTGAGCATGATAGTGACAATGATGATAGGTGTGTTGAGGCACAGGCATGTTTGCCAGGGTCTATCATTGGGCCACCAATCGACACTACACAAGTGTCCACCCCATCCATGCATACAGTCATACTGCCAATACATCCTTCACCAATGCCCTTAGCAGAGGGACAGCGTACAGCTGGCATTGGCTAGGACAGTGTGGTATCCATGGCACATGCATCCCGACACAGCAGCCATACTCAGATGTCTGGAAGGGTACCACATAGGCAGATGTCCAGGGGTTCTCGTCGGAGCACTGCTGCCCATCATGCCACTGGCAGATGTGCCACAGGTCTAACAACCTCACGCATGTTCCAGGCTGTCATGGAGGCACAGGCACATATGGAATGGTACACCAGACAGGGACTGAGGGCACAGAGGGCACATAACACTGCCGTAATAGACAGTATCCATGACCTAGCTGGTGCCATCCGCAATTACACTGAGGTCACCGATAGACATTGGGGAGAGACACTAGATGTCCTCCTCAATGTCATGTCCATGTGTCAGGACAGTGCGGGATGGTTGAGATGTTGACGTGGATGTATGCCAGCAACATCAGCAGCTGGCAGTCGCCGTGGAAGTCCCTCAAGCAACAGCCGCTCCCGTAATGCCAGTACCAGCCCCAGCAATGTTGGGAGTGGGCTGTCCATGGAACTTCCTAGAAGACCACGTGCACGTGGCTCTGGACAGCCCCAGCAGGGACCTGAGTCCAGTGTACACCCATCTACCTCTGCGGATAGTACCCAGTCTGGCTTGGTACCTGATAGTGTCAGTAGCACCCCTGCCAGGCACTGGTACTGTATCTGTGGCCAGAGATGGTGATCTGTAAAGCCTCGCAGGTACAGTCTGTGGCTGTCCCACAAGAACCCATATGTGGCAGCCACATGGTGGAACTGTATGCATGCAGACACACACACACATAATCCAGACAGCTAGGGCTAACACATACCCACACACATTACATCAACATTGGCCCATACCATTATTCTTGCCCCACACACACACACACACACACACACACACACACACACACACACACACACACACACACACACACACACACACATGTCGATTGGATGACTCACTGTAGGCCTCTGGCAGACCAACAACACACCCTGTGCATATGATGAAACCTGTGCCACCTCCTGTCATCTGTAACATCGATGCAGGAACAGGCTACCATGGTGCTGATGCACAGCGTGTCTTTATAGCAGTATAGCAATGTTAGCATGTTGTCAGCAGTAGAGTGTAATGATATGCTTGAAGGTGTAGTTGAGCAGGCATGATGCATTAAAGCTATGATTGTCATTGTAGTGTTGTTTACACCAGTGTTAGTTCCAATTGTATATTGTCCACCCACGTGCCACTTGGCTGATGTGTGCAGTATTGGCAGCATGTGTTAGAGAGTGGACAGTATGTGTGGGATGTGTGAAGCACATATTTGCAGGTGTACAGTTGTGGAAATGGTGGAGGTGCACTGTCTGCATCTACGTGCATAGTGGACACATGGGCAGGGTGACATGCTCTGTATTACACAGTAACACTCCATAGTTTCTATTGGTGGCCAGTATGCATTGTACTACACACAGTTTGGAACCTGACTACACATGTGTGTATGACATGGTTTAAGACTGTGCTGTGGGTGATACTGTTACTATCTGTCATTGTTTTGCATTCTGATAGTATACATGACTGCAACAGCCTGACCATAACCAATCGTTTGCTGATGTCCTGACAACTGACACACAGATGTAGAACACACAGCAACATTTGGATCCTTCAGGTACTATACTATGCCCGTAACCAGTGGCATTCAGCTGCATCCATTACTGAGACCACTCCTGTTCGGCATATGGCTCTCTTAGGTACAAGCAATCACAGTAGGGATATGTCTGTCCACATGTGCTAATGCATACTGTGGCCTATACTGCATTCTCCAGGTGACACACACATCCTCCACAAGGGTATCATACAGACAGATACCTTTTGTCAAACCCATGCTGTAAAGCTATTGGCGAAACTAAGTGTAGTCATCCACCTTTATGGAACATAGTATCCCCGCAGTACCACATAGGTAGTAGCCACCAACATCATGAACAGGTACCGATGTGTACATGCAACCTAGTGTTACGTCATTTCTCCTTTGATAATCACATTCCCTAAGGTATTTTGTAATCCCTTGGTGGATCACTTAAGCAATCAGGGGTTTGCATGCATGTCCTCAAAGGTTGCTGTACACCTATAATGCATAGTCATCATTGACAGACTCTGCTGCGTTTGAACAGGTCTGACATATACTTCGGCCATAAACCCTAACACACACAATTCAATAGAAACTGTAATGAGTGTGTGTGACACGGATGACCTAGTCCAGGCATCACTGCAGTGGCTGGCCTTGTCACAAAAATACAGATGTGACCTAAGGTCTGTGAAGCAGCAGCACAGTTTGGCAAAGATGCCAACTGTGTACTTGGATAAAGCAGGGTTCCCACACATGCAATACTTGAGGTAACATGTACGTATATGTATTTGCCTCATAGCTACCTCACATGTGCAATGCCTACTGATATGTCATACGGTAGTAAAAGCAAAGGCCCCACCACAGTCACACACACTCACCAAGTGCAGGACTCAAACCTCTACCTCACTACCTCATGATACTAGAGAAGTACGCATCAACACATCATGCTGTACACATTACTGGGAAGTATTTTTTCCACAGGCATATTTGTAGGATGGTGACATAATCAGACTTGACAAAGAATAGTTTACCACTTTTAAGGTGTTTTGCTACTCTCCTAAAAGGTTGCTCCTTCCCAAGAAGACCACACACACGCTTGTCAAGTGCAGGATTCAAACCCCTATCAAACAACTTCATTATACGAAAAGAATACGCATTAACACGACACGCTATACAAATTACTGGGAGAAATGTTTTCCACAGGTATGTTTGTAGGATGGTGACATCATCAGACATGACAAAGATTTGTATACCACTTTTAAGGTGTTTTGCTACTCTCCAAAAGAGTTGCTCCTCTCCAAGGAGATCACACACAGTCGTCAAGTGCAGGACTTAAACCCCTACCTAATTATTGCATGATATTAGAAATGTACGCATTTGCATGACGCGCTATACACATTACTGGGAGAAATCGTTTCCACAGGTATGTTTGTAGGATGGTGACATCATCAGACATGACTAAGATGTGTATACCACTTTTAAGGTGTTTTACTACTCTCCAAAAAGGTTGCTCCTTTCCAAGGAAATAACACATGAACCCGCACACACAGTTGTCGTGCAGGATTCAAACTCGCACCTAACTACTTCATGATACTAAAGAAATATGCATTAGCATGACACACTATACACATTGTTGGGGGGTTCTCTTTTCCACAGGTATATTTGTAGGATGGTGACATCATCAGACTTGACAAAGATTGGTTTACCACTTTTAAGGTGTTTTACAACCCTCCTAAAAGGTTGCGTTTTTTGAAGGAGACCACACGCAAACTTGTCAAGTGCAGGATTCAAACCCCTACCAAACTACTTCATGATACTAGAGGAGTACACATTAACATGACATGCTATACACATTACTGGGGGTTTCCTTTTCCAAAGGTATATTTGTACGATGGTTACATCATCAGACTATACAAAGTGGGTTACATTAGGTGACATTAGGTGGGCTACATTGAAGGAATGTCTACACACTTTGGCCATGTCATCATCAAAGGGGTGTGTACTATCTACCTGTGTCCCCAGGGTCATAACGACTTTCTCTGTACATACTGGATTACCACATATGTGGTAATTTGTGTGCACTTTGTTGTACCCAAAGGGGATGACTATGCATTCTTTGGCATTCAGCTTGAGGGCATTGTTTTGACACCAGGTATCTGTCTCTGTAAGACACTTCTGGAGGATGTCTGTGTTAGCCATGCAGTTGATTATGGACCACATTTACCATTCATCTGCAGACCTGTTCAGCCATACACCTCCCATGCTTGCCTGTACCTCTGAGCAGTATCTACTGAACAGGTGGGGTCCCAGGACCAAGACCTGTGGGATGCCATTTGTGACTGGCTTAGAGTTGGACATGGCACCAGCAACTCTGAACATGTCTGTTTGATCTTTGAGCCACCTGGCCACCCATCCTGTAAAATAGCTGTTAATGTTCTGGCTGGTATGCTTGTCCATGATGACAGAGTGGGGAATGGTGTGGAAAGTCCTTCATGAGGTCCGTGTGGGCTGTGTGGACTACTTTCACCTCCAACTATGTCCCTGGTAACTGTTTGAAATAAGTCAACTAGGTTTAGGAGCCAGGATCTGACTTTAACAAGGAGAAGTTGTGGAGAGTTCAGTGTCTGGAGGTCTCCAATGTCTCTGTTTATGGGTTCCATGACAATTTGCTCAATAGCTCTGTAGACCAGACTGAGTAGACATATTGGGCAATGGTGTCCATGTTCTGTGTTGGCACCCCTTTGTGGGGCTGGATGACTGTTTGTGTATGCCATTCTTTGGGTACATAGCCTGTGGTACGCTTATGTCTGGGCAGTGAATGTGAGTGATGGTCCAGTTCCTCATGGGCCTAGTGTATGACGTAGCCTGGGACACCATCCAGTCACATTGATACTGTATTCTCAGCTTTGGTGAGGGCTGTCTTTACCTGCATGTCCATGACGTCTGGGGCTTTGCATCCTTCTTTGATGGACACAGGCCCTCTTGGGGTGATGGGGGGTGTTTACACTGAACCTGTCCCCCTGGATGTAGGCAATGAAAGTTGGTTTGGTGTATTTCTTTCCTTTTTTCAGTAGCTGACAGCATATTTGGAAGTTGACACCTACATGTCTGGTATAGCTACCGAAGGCTTTGTGGTTGTTATTCTTACATTACTTGGCTATTTGTCTTTAGAAACTGTCCTTGCATTATTTTATGAGCGATCATTGTTTCATCCTGGTAAGGATCAGTGATGAGTTTCCTTTAGTGAAGTTGGCTCTATCATGTGTTCTTTTCCTCCTTCTGTTGTCTAGCTCATTTATGGGCAACAACCACCTGATTGTTGTCCTATTTTTGGAAGTATGCATCTTGGTTTTATTTGTGATGTCTCATTCCATTCATCCCTGTAGATGCTCATAGGATGCACTTTTAAATGATTCTGTGGATTGTATACCATTATCCTATAGCAAGAGGGCTTTGGAACGCTCCACTTTGGTCTTGGGAAGTGTGCAGTTTGCTTTTGCAAATGTCTTCACAGTGGTTTCATTGACTGGGTGGGGGAGCCGGATGTGGATGTCCAGTGTGATTACTTCATGATCTGATATTACCAGCGAGGGGTTTATCTCTGTAGTGGGACACTGGTACCCCATGTTGGTGATGATCATGTCCAGTATGTTGTCACCTCTAGTGGGCATGGTGACCAGCTGTTCCAGGTTGATAGGACCTTTATACTTTCCACTGTTCTCCGGAATACTGAGTGAGGTTCTTGAGACAAGGTATGTGATCTGTAGCAGGCTACAATCTGATGGCCAGCTCTGGCCAATGTTAGTTGCACTTGCATGGTCTCCAAGGCCTCATGCTATGCCACTAACCTGAAGGTGTGGGTATCCATAGGGTAAATGGCTACAGCCCTTCCTTTTGTATTTCACTCGTGGTTTTGGGTCCAAAGGTCAGAGGGATTGTGAGTGTTTTACATGGACCATATCCAACAGCTCTGTGTTTGACATAGCTTTGTATGTTAGGCAGTGAACACCTCTGAGTAGGCGATATGCAAGGGAGTATGTATGGAGCATTTTGAGATGGTCTGTATATAGCATGCATTTCATGCCGCTAATGCTCTTTGTGTGGTATTGCTGCTGACTTTCCAGTTGTGGTAGTTGTTTTGTGAGGTACATAGCAACAGTGGCGTTGTACTCTATTATAGTTCTAGTGTGTGATGAGTGGAGGGGAACATTGTCCTCTTCTATTCTGCATGAGACGCATTTTGTGATGAGGTGTGCCACATGGGAGGGCTTCCTGACTACTGTGGGAATGTGATTATCACAGTTGTATCCACTGTCCACCTGTGACCCAAGGTCTCTTGTCACACTTTCAGTGTGAAGTATACTACAACCTCTGTTGTAGTTCTTGGTTATAGAGTTTTTAACATAGGGGATGACAATGCACCTTTTGGCATTGAGCTAGAGCCCATGGCTTTGACAACAGCTATCTGTCCCAGTGAGGCCCTTTTGTAGGATTTCCACATCTTTTGTGTTTACCATTATGGCTCCTGGTTTGCAGTCCTCTGGAAAATTCAGCTGCCACAGACCTGCCATGTTAATGTTTACTTCAGGGAAGTAGGTACTACACAGCCTGGGAAGTTATCTGGTCCCATGGCTGTTGTGGTACTGGCTTTGGAGAGTGTTTATTACCTGTGCAGCCATGATGACAGCAACTTTGCAGTCTTCCATTATAGAGATGTGCTCTTTCATGGGTGATCGGGGGGTACAGTTAACAGTGATCCTATCTGCCAGCATGTTGGCAATATCAGTTGGCTCTGTACATTTACTGCCATTGAGCTGTAACTTGGAACAGATCTGAGTGTAACCATGACATGAACCTGTCTGTTGGGCAGAGATCTCCTGAGTAGACAGTATGCCACAGAGTACAGATTGGGTTACATTCAGTCTTGTTGCATGGGGCGACTATTTGAGGCCAGTAATTCTCTTGTTAAGGTACTTCATTGGTCTTTCTAGCTGCTGAACGTGCCTAGTCGGATTCATCGCAAGTGTGTTGTGGTACTTTCTGACAGGTCTGATGACTGCTGAGTAGTGGGAACCTCCTTTGACCTACATGCACAGACCTTGGCTGTTTGTGTGAATACATAGCATGATTTTCCAACCACTTTGTGAATGTGTTTGTGGAAGTGGAGATGACTATCCACATTTGTCCATAGATACCTAATTATCACATCTGCATTTAGCCTGTGTGTGAGCATGCCCAGTATGACCTTTCAGTGTGATGTTGAATGGAATCCACTACATTTGTTGGAGTGTGTGAGCACGCCCAGTATAGACATTTATACTATATGTGTATGGAAAATCAAGTTGTATATTTACAGCAGGGCTCACCTTTGTGCTATAGATCAGCAGGGATCATGCTGTGCCTTCAGGGCTTCCATGCATCACTTTGCATAGACTTACCAACATTTCTACATACAGGGGGAACAGCCATTCTTGGTACATTTCTACCCGGGAGCACACCTGATTGTTACTGTGGGTGTACATAGGATGTGGGTTTCACCTGACACTTATACACATTTGCTATGCCTATACTGCTATGTACAGGACACCATTTCAGTCTGTACTGTTGCCTTTTGTAGTGGCTTGAGGCATACTACTGTACTACAGATGTTGGCGTCCAATGTCACGTATATTGCACTGTGACTTTATAGCCTACACAACCCACATCACACCGCCTAGCCTGATGTTCTCGGTCTGCATATATTGTGGGGGAGGTTACCCATTTGCTTCTTTAGGGGCATGATACTGCATTTCTTTGTGTTTGCATTGGTGTACAATTGTCCTGCTGTGTGTATGCCACTGAAATGCTATCATGGCTTAGTGGTTCAGTACTGTGACTATAGTGCACAGTATCCTGGGTTCGAGCCCTGTCATTGCTTTTTATTGCCATGCTGGGCAGACCAGACTGCTTAAGGAATAGTAAAGCAGATATGAGCATGTTTAACTGACTTTCCTCAACTTTGGCCAACCTTGCCCAACATTGCCCGACGTTGCGCTAGTTGGCATGAGCAATTTTGTTTACATATAGTAAATATTAGTAAAAGCTGCTTAGCACTGCTTTATGTTGCTTAAAACATGGCAATCATGCCTCAGGTGGTGCTGCGGTGCTGCCTATGTTGGATGCACACACTACACTCCCTATACATGTTTGGAAACAGGTAGTGTCTAGTTAGGCATCCCTATTATTTTATGTGTGAATCAGAGGGAGGTATCATTTCCAGGGGTCCTACTGAGCCAGTGTAAGTGCTATGCGTTGCCTCTTTGCCAAGGCCAAGGCATACTGGGCACGCCTCCTTCTGCCTACTGGGGCAGGCTCAAGTTGTTCCTCCTCCGAGTCACGCTGTGCCTGTGCAGGCCTTGGCAATGGTGGGGGGCTGTTTGGCCCTGCCCCATGCTGTTCCTGCTGCAGCTGTTTTTGCAGGATCATATTGTGTAGCATGGCACATACCATGACAATTTGGGTACATGTAGTTGGTGAGTACTGCAAGGCTCCACCAGATGTTTCCAGGCAATGGAACCATGACTTGAGCATCCCAAACACACGCTCTATTACATTTCATGTTTGTGTGTGTGCCTCATTATGGTGTTTTTGTTCAGGTGTGTGCGCATTTCTGATGGGTGTCATCAGCCACGGCTCCAGTGCATATCCAGCATCCCCCACTAAGTGACCATCAGGGATGTCCCCATTGGCAAATGTCTGGTACAGCTGCGACAGATGCCAGATATGGGAATCGTGGTAGCTTCCAGGGCAGCCAGCACACACATTCAGTATTATGCCCTGGGCATCGCACATGACCTGGCAGTTGATGGAGTGGAAGCCCTTGCGGTTGATGTAGGCCCTACCCCGCTCACCGGTTGGTGCTTTGATGTGTATGTGCATGCATTCAATTGCACCCACTACCTCAGGGTATTCCGCTATTTGATGGAAGAGACACATGTTGCTGGCCAATACCTCACAGGAATTGGGAAAATATACATGATCACCGACATGTGCTGACATGGCATTCAGGAACTGGTGCAGTACCCTGGATGCTGATGCCTGTTTAATCCCCATCATATCACCAGTTGTTCTCTGGAAGGTACCTGTTGCTAGTATTCTTAGGCCAACACATACCTTGGTTTCCACTGGGATGGGTTCCCCTCTGTTGGTTCTGTGTGTGAGGCGTGGCCTGCACAGCTCAACAATTTGCTGCAGGAGCTCTCTGTCCACTCTATAGCGCTCCACTATCTCCAGCTCATGTAGCCCCTGGTAGGTTACCCTGGGTCTGTACACTCTTCTCCGTCTCCTCACTGTGGGTTGCTCAGCAGCATTCGCAATGGCACCACCCTCAGCATCTTGCACATGTCACCTTATAATAGCAATGGCAGCCCATAACATTTTTTTGTCTCAGTTAATCTTTTTAAGTTTTCACTTCTCTTTGTAGACTGCAGTGTTGCAGTGTTTCTGAGAAAAACATGGGGGAATTTTGTTTGCAGAGTTTTAAGTGCTGGGCTGGGCTAGGCTAGTGTACTGCCTGTGTAATTGGCTGATTCTGATTGATTTCACCTGGTAGCTCTGCTAGTTCTCCTTGGTTAACTTCCTACTACTTCCTTTCCTTCCTTTTCCCATTTCTGTTTCCACAGGGGGCAGCACCACACAAACAAGCGCAAACACGTGCACACGAGCACACACGTGCACACACAGCCATACACAGGCTTACACAGGTTTAGGCGGGTGCACAATTGTGCATACATGCTTAGACAGCCTTACACAGGCTTAGACAGGAGCACACATGCGCACACAGGCTTAGACCGGTTTACAGGTGCGCACACAGTGTAAGCAGCTTTGCAAGAAATTTCAGTGATAAACACGGCGTACACCTTCCGTTTCTGGATTTCAGTTTAGACAACTTTAGACACGCCTCTTCCATTCCTGAGTACCTCATAGCAAACACATGCCACTCTGCTCCAATAAGCTTACAGTCTTTTTCATAAATACCCCCTCATGATGTCACCTATCTTCTACTCTGTTACTCCCCTAATCCTACTCTTACACTCTAGGGACATGGTTCACATGGCAGGGAAATTTGGGATTCACTATCCTTATAGTCATTTGCATAGAATTGCCAACTAATGCTTGGTTACATCTCTCAGACTGAGCTTCCCCCCTTAGCAACCACTACTCAGTCACCATGTTGTCTTCAGCCTGCCATTCACCTGCATGGCAGATGAATATTTTGAATAGAATACCTATTTGTGGCTTTTATTTTTTGTTTTTAGGGTTTTAGAGCGCCGCACATTTGCGCGGCTTTGCGCTAAGCTTAAACATCGAAGATTGAGGGAAAAAAATTATTTTTTATTATTTTGCAACGGATAAAAATGTCAATGGCCATATATTTGGCCATTGGCATGCTTCCTCAACTGGATGCATCCTTTATTTGGAGCAGTCATAGCTCCATTTTGCTATTTGCAGAACGGTACTCAGTTGCCAACCGAGTACATTTCTGCAAATAACACTACTCTTACTCAGACAGGTTAGTGTTTCCTGAATCGCAAATTTACCTCATTTGCATAGCTTTCAGCAACAAATGAGGTAATTTGCATAAACACACCCTGTCCGTGCAAGAGTCGTTTTAGGAACTCTCTTGCACGCCCCTGCCGGCTGTTCCTGGATCACTCGGCAGACATGTTGGCTTGCTGGAGTCTTACTCTACTCTTAGACTCCGTGCAGGTCTTCATGAATCCAGCCCTAAAGCTTTCTATGTAATGGGTGCCAAACTTTTGTCATGAATTTAATGTATTTACCTTGTAGTATTTATCAGTTCCAAGCAGAAGAGGTAATTCCCCTATTTTATGCTATCACTTGTATGCTTGATCTGCATCTTCAGTTTAATGGATCTTTTCTCCGTGCATCTCTCCAGAAAATGAGTTCTGTACTATGGCAACAATATGACATTATAATAATTTGATAAATATCTAAACAGACAAAAATAAAGTAAGATTTTATAAATATTAAACAGCCCAAGTATTTAAAACCCACTGCTGTATTCATTTAAGGAGAGAACATTTCAGTCATTGCCTCTAAAACATGTCTAAAGAGGCATCCTGTAAGAATAGCTTTTATGTAACTAAGTTACAGGTTTGATCTTCTCCTTCCGGCTTTTCCCCGTTAGGGGTCGCCACAGCGGAACTATGGTCCGCTAATGATTTCAGCAGATTTTTATGGTGTTGAGTTGCCAGCCTGACACCCAACCTTCAATGAAGGCACGCCCATTCAAGAATGTCTTTCGAATGCCACTCGACCGTGGGGAGGAAATGCAGACTCCACACAGAAGGCGCTCCAGCCGAGAATCGAATGGCAGTACCTCTTGCTGTGAGGCGACAAAGCTAACGCTGCACCACCGTGACTTATGAAGTTATAGAAGTTACAGGTTTGATGATGATTAATAATAAAACTTTTCCCATTACAGACTGTGTTCTGCAGTGCTCAGCAGACTGTTAAACTAAATTGTTGCTTTTATGTATTGACAAGTGATGCCTTAACATTTGATGTTCATCCTATTGATCACTGATGCAGTAGCCTAAGCTATATGGGTTATATCATGCCAAGGACAGAACAGCCTGCCAGCTACCAAAGCTTCAGTTCATCTTCCATGCACCCCAGACGTTAGCCACATCATCTGCAGCTGTTGGGGTCCCACTAATGGGCAAGGAAGAGCCACTCTTGTTGGTTGTGGGTAAAGGGGCAGGGAAGATACCTGTGTTTAGTCAGAATGTTGTGGCTGACCCTGGGGGAGCTGTTGCAGCCATTAATAAACCTGTTTAACCCAATTTTCCTGTCCAAAAAAAAAAAAAAAAACAAAAAACAAACAAACAAAAAAAAAACTAAACATTTGTCCACTCCTGCACAAGTTCCTCTTGATGGGATTAGTCGATTAGGTCTGGATCAGTGTCTTCAGGCTGTTAATCCTTCCTATAAAGTGCTTTCTGGTAAGAGAAAGAGAATCCTCTTTTCCTAAAGACATTCAAAATTTTAAGCTTGGACAGGAAGATGAAGAGACAGATGCATAGCTTTCTCTTTAGATTTCTCATTCAGATTCAGAGGAGAACATAGTACCTTATTCTCATTGTGAGGGATTCTCTTTCTTATAAAATAATATGTCAATATATAACCATTTACACTACATACGAACGTAGTTTAAGGACACTAGCAATAGATACACTGTCTTCAAACCAGGAAATTCACAGGCATTTAATCTAATTTGCCACTAAGTTCTTTAAGTTCTATTAAGTCAAACCAAGGTCCACCCCTAATATCGCTGACCACAATGTCAATTCCTATAAACCCAAACTCATGTGTAGGGTTTTCAGAAACATATCTTGATAAAGCATCATGATTATTGCCTTTCCTGATATCCAGATTATGTTCATAAATATGTTCTCTGAATTTTCTTTGAGTCTTTCCTACGTAAAAACAATTACAAAATCTACAAAGAGAAAGATAAACAATACCATTACTGTTGCAATTACAGTGGAAATGTATTTTAATATAAATACCATTCACAAAAATCTTGTCCAGTTCAATAAGGTATTTACAATAATTGCAAAAGCCACACCTTTGTGTACCCATCCTTCTGGATGTAAAGGGGATGCTGCATCTACTAGATGCTTCTAAGAGCTCCTTAAAATACCTCACCCTCCTGTATACCATCTTAACACCATTTTCATAAATTCCCTTGAATTCATTGTAACAAGAAAAAATATGCCAATACATACCCAAAATTGTATAGATTTGTCCACACTCAGGAGTATAAGTGGTAATAAAAGATAAAGTATATTCACTTTTCATAGTAGTGCCCACGTAGTAGATACAGTCAAATTGTCACTTGTAGCACACAAGAAAGGGGGATAGATTCCTGTCCCAGAGACTTCTCATACTCTGGAATAAACTACCTATCTATATCAAACAAAGCTCCTCATTAGCACTCTTCAAGAAAAATCTTGATGATTGTATGGGAAATAGGAAATACACCCCGGGGATCACCTCTGTGGTTCTGCTTGACAGTGGCACAGGAAAATAATTTTCTTTCGTGGCAAAAGCCAGGGTACCTTTTTGGCTGGGCTTGTATAGGCCCCAGGGCCGATAGCCTAGTACCTACCTATAAATACCACTTGCCCTATTTTGTCTGATTTCCAAATACACCGCTTGAAGCAGTTCTTTAGAGTAACCTCTAGATAAAAACATGTCCATAAGAATATTAACTTCACTGACAAATGTCTCATCATCAGAGGTCATTCTAGTGAGATGGACAAACTGGGCCTTAACAATATCGTCTTTTTTATACATAGGGTGACAACCATCATAGTGTAGGAAACAATTAGAGTAAGTGGGCTTTCTATAAATGTTACTAACAAATATGTTAAATATGTAAAAAAACTATGTTGTAAGTAATTTCTATGTTAAATTGTTAATCGCTATGTAATCCTATGTAACTACTGTCTGTTTATTTTACTGTGGAGCTTTTCTCCCCGGGCCTCCGCTGAAAATGGACCCACGTCCAGTCGGACACTCCCGGTCAACAAATTTAAATAAATAATAAATAAATAAATACATCTCCTATTGGTAACATCCTTAGACAAATGGACATCCAAATAAGATATATCAGTTCTATTCCAAGTAGAAGTAAACATAAGAAAGGAAGCAGTTTGGTTCAAATAATCAATGAACAGCTGTATTTTAACCTCAGAATCCTTCCAAAAAATGGTAATATCATCCAAAAAACACATGTAAAACTTAAAGGTGGAAGATGACCAAAATGGTTAAAAATACATTTCCTCTCCCATTGAAGCATGATAATGTTAGCAAAAATGGGGACACAAGCTGCCCCCATTGCAACTCACTTCCTATGAAGGACGTAATGTCCGTCAATACAGACAAAATTGTTTTTCAAAACAAGTTCCATTAATAAATCCAGAATATTGATTTTGTTGTTACAAACAACACACAATTCAACCAAAAAATCATGTAACCACTAAGGACCCACATCATGGGGAATTACACTGAACAAATTAACAACATCAGTAGTACAAAAAAATCAGTTCACCATCATAAGCAAGCTTAGATACTTTGCTTAAAAAATCCCATGGATCTCCACAGATATGGAGATACCACTCTAAGGCATTCTTTAATTTCAAATCCACATATCTGGCTAAAGAGTGAGTTTTAGATTTAGAGGCATTCACAATAAGTATTAAGGGAGGATCCCTCAAGTCCTTGTGTATCTTAGGTAGTCCGATTATGGAGGGTATAGTAGGGAATTTTACATGTAAAAAAGACCAGGTGGCCAGGTCAATTTGCCCTTGGTCCAGCATATCTTGTAATAACCAGTCAATTCTACCGTAGGCAATGTTAACCATATTAAGGGAAGTTTCCTCGTAAAAATCATTGTTGCACGAATGAAGAAACATTTTGTTCAAATAATCATCTACGTTCATTATAACCCCCCCCCCCCTCTTGTCGGGCTTCAAAACCCGAATAGATCTGTTAGTACATAATTGTTGTAAAAGCATATTTTCATGATCAGAGAGATTTCTGGTACCTCGTGTCGTACCCTTGTCCAAAAAAGTTTTGAAATCCAAGTCACAAAGTTTTTCAAAAATAAGTAGTGGCAGGACCAAGGGGAGATTAAAAATGCTGCTTCTTCTTAACACACCATCAGCGTGGACATAAGCATCAACAACATTGTCCAAGATATCATCCTTAAACAATAATTTAAAATTCACTTTCCGTAAAAAAAGTTTTAAGTCAAGAATAACGTTTTCAATTTTATGTGCGTAATCGGAATAAAATTGAAACCTCTACAAAGTAGGTCAGCCATTGCAGAATCAAAACCATTACCTGTGTAGTTATAAATAAAAAAGTCACCTTTAGTGTTTTCTACTATAGTCAAACCATCCAAACCAGACGTGCAGAAATTCATATCAAAACTCTCAACACCAGTCAATGACTGTGCCTGTGATTAGTTTTCCTCCAGAATTTACCTGAACGAACCCCATTCCAGTTCGACTCCTCCTCATTGGATTATGCTGGTTGTGGTTGTAATGCACATTCCTTAATCTCTCCAAGTGTCTGGGGGTTCTGGGACTAAAGGGGCCGGTTCAGCATGAACAATGTCATCATATTCATGGTTACCAGTGGAAGAATTTTCATTGGATAAAGAGGTGTTGCCAGATGGTTTGGGATAAGCCAGTCCATACAAATACTCAAGGTGGTCCCTCTCAGACTTCTTGCCTTTTCTTGATTGTATAGTTTTGTAAAGAATTATACGTCATTTGAATATCAAACTGATTTGTACAGATGCTTGTATTAGAAATATTTTCGTAAAGTTACTTTTGTTAAAAATGTATCATCAGTGGATCCTGGTCAGTGTGGAGCTTTATTTGGGGCCTGGATAGAGATCCCTTGCTGATAGAACCCACACTATAAAAGTAGCTGACTCCAAATCCAGCTCCAGACAAGTGACAAGTGGAGTACCTCAGGGTTCAGTCCTGGGGCCGCTCTTGTTTGGCATCTACTTCTCTGAAGTACAGGTCAACACTAAGGGACTCTGGCTAACAAAGTTTGCAGATGACTGCAAACTGGGAGCCATTATTGAATCCCCAAATGATGTGGATACTCTACAAAAGGGCCTTACAGAAACAGATGCTTGGTGCCAGAGCCATGGGCTCAAGCTCAATGCCAAGAAATGTATTGTTATCCCTTTGGGAAAAACATGTAACCATGAATTACCATATAGGTGGCAGTACACTAAACACAGAAAGTGTGATAAGAGACTTAGGGACACAGGTGGACAGTGGTCTCACCTTCGATAACCACATCGCCACAACAGTCAGGAAATCCTTCTATGTGGCACACCTCATCACGAAGGGCTTTTCATCCAGAAAAAGGAGGTCATTGTCCCACTGTACTCATCCCTCATTAGACCCATTATAGAATACAACGCCCATTTGGTATGTACCTCTCAAGACATCTGCAACAACTGGAAAGGCCTCAGAAATACCTCACTAAAAGAATCACAGGCCTAAAGCAGATGCCCTACGCTGACCGCCTTAAAAACTCCAGCTATACTCTGTCGCATATCGTCTACTCAGAGGCGATCTCTGCTTAACATACAAGGCCATGTCAAACCCAGAGCTGTTGGACATGCTACACTTAAAGAAATCCCAATCCGTCAGAGCTACACGCTCCAGGGATCTAAACCTTGTCATCACAATAAACAAAACATGCTGGAGGGATAGGTTCCTGACCCAGAGACTCCCCAGACTCTGGAATAGATTGCCCATACATATCAAGCAGAGTGCCTCTTTGGACCTCTTCAAAAGGAACCTTGACGACTGGATGGGAGAAAGGAAATTCACCCCAGGGATCACGTCAGTCGCCCTGCTAGACAGGGGTCCAGGAAAGTAAATAATGTGGGAAGAAATAGCCAGGGAATTGTTATGGCTAGGCTTGTATAGGCCCTAGGGCTGATAGCCTAGTACCAACCTATGAACCAACCTATGAACCTATGAATCCCAGTTGGAGTGTGCATTCCGTGTGTGCTCTTAAGGAAATTGTACTTTGTGCAGAGAGCTACATCTGAAAATACTGTTTGTGTGTGTATTTATCACAGTGAAAGTTCCCCACTAGTGTCAGTGATGGGATTGAGGCTCTTTTATCACTGGTCCAGAGGAGGGATACCATACTGGGGATCATAGCATGAGATAAAAAATTTAGGAGCTGCCTCTGTCCATTAGTACTACAGGGGGCAGTCCTGGGGTAAATTTTCTTTTTCTCGTCCATAGATACAAGTTTTGCTTAAATATGGACAGGGATGAACTTATTTTTATGTTGATTGGGAGTCTGTTCCATAGTAATAGTATCCTCTGCGAGATATAACTGTCCCTCCAAACTGTTCTCTTGATGCATCAGAGGTTTAGATCTTAGACTGAGTATTTATGATAACATTTGACTTGTTGATATGTAGTAAATCCATTAATAATGGGTTAGAAGATGCCTTTTATGCCAGACATAGGCTACATCTTAGCAGTTTATAGGATACTGATTATAGTGACATGCATTTGAGTCAGTCAATATGGGATATGTTATTTAGGCTTTGTATCCTGTTATTTATGGTATTTCTGTGGATTCATCTTGTGAAGAAAAATTTGCTTTGAGTGGTATGGTTTCTTTCATTTCACAGGGCAATACTCAGTGATTAAAGTTTAAGATTCTGTAGAGACTGTGGCCACTGGAGCTGTTTGGAGGAGGTTTGTCTAGTTGCATTCTCATTCTCAGAGAAGATGTAAAAATGAGATTCTAAATTCTTGTTTACATATAGTTTGAAGCCCCTGCCTCAGAGATTGTAAAGAAAATGTGACAAGAGTGGTAAACTAATTCAGGTAATCTCTTGGAATTTTTAGACCTCCCTTTCGAAATTTTCCAAGAGATTCTTCACCCCTTTTTCCAGTTATAGCAAGAAACAAAAAGACTACGTGAAATGCTGGTAAGTAGATATTTAAAAAACAGTGGCGAGGAGATCCAAAAACAAGAAAGCAGGATGACCCCTGACATTCAAACAAGTTAGAATGACTATAGAAGGGACAATGCCCCCCATTCCACTCTGGCAGTCCCTTATATGTTCTGGAAAGTCTAATTCATCAGATGTCCTTTCATTTCACTGTTGCAGTATTCATTACATTAGGAGTCCCTTGGCTTGATGTCCGGCCTGTATGCCAAAGTCTTAGGTTGGTTTAAGGTATACTTCACACTCATGCTCTGTGCATAATACAGGGCATAAAGATTATGTCCAGTCATACCATTCTCAGATCTTCTTTGGTGCCAGTCTGAATGCCATCTCTTGATCATAAGTCTGAATGCATGTTCTGTTGCTGGTTCCTAAAGACTCTAAGTTTTTGTACAATGTGGCCTTCTGCTGATCCCTTGGTGGTGTCTGTAGCTTCTGACAAGCCCTCCCAATTGCTTCCTTCTTCTAAGTTACTGACTTCTGATAAAGATAGCAGGACCATGGAAAGGCTTGGCAAGAAGGTTTATACCTTTGCCACCTTGGCTTTTAGGGCTGTTAGTTATCAGACCCATATATCCAGGTATTTGTTAGCTCTCCTATCTCAGGTCTGTCAGGTTATTTCTGATCTTCCAGATGCTGAGGGTAAAACATCTGCCCTTTCCCTTCCATCAAGTGTAGTTATGCAGCAGCAGATGCTTCTTCTAGGGGTGCTTCTTTAGGATCAGTGTTGAGGAGGTATTCTTGGCTTTGGCTTCAACTTTTGCCTGATGATATTAAGGCTAAACTGATGGATGCCCATCTTAACGATAAACACTTGTTTGATGAAGCTGCTACTGCTATGTTTATGTCCCTTCAGGTAAGGGCAAGCCTTACAGGAACTTAAACATGTTTTTGTTTCTCCTGTGCCTAAATATCAGATAAACTACTCCAATAAGCCAGCCTTTGTTCAAAGGTAATATTGCCATCCTCCTAAGGGTAAAAAGGGTAGCAAGCAGGCTCCTCCTGTGAAGGCTACTCAGACTTCAGTGCCTCAGAAGTCTCCTTTTCCAGATAAACCAGGTGCTGTCTGACTATCCTATTCTTCCCAGCCACTTTCCCCTTTCTTTTTGCCCCTCTCTCTCTCTCTCTCTCTCTGTTCCTGCTTGGCTACAGATTAGTCAGGATTCCTGTGTCCTGTCCATTATTCACCAAGGGTATTTCATGGTCTGGAAATGCCTTCCTCCTTTTAGTGGGTGTGCATAAGCCCTGTCAGAAACAACCACCATTTTTTTCTAGATGTGCTTCAGGATCCTTTGACTTAGGGTACTATTCAAGAGATGCCTGTGTCTCAAAGGGGCAGGGGGGTTTACTCCATAATGTTTCTAGTGCCCAGGAAAGAGGGTACTTGGAGACCACTTCCAGACCTTTCTCATCTAAACACTTGTGAAGGTGCCCCCCTTTCAAATTTCCCTTCAGCCTTTGTTCCCTCTTCTGCCTCCTCAGGCTTAAATGGTGTCTGAATCTCAAGGATGCTTATCTCCATATTCCTATTCATCCTGTTTTAGGACGTTTTTGTTTATTTATTTATTGATGACATTTGTTTACCGGGAAGGTCCACTGGGCTGACGAGAGCCCATTTTCAGTGGAGGCCCTGGGAGAAAAGTTCCAGTAGATTAATACAATAAGGAAATCTACATTACATTCCAGAGGTAACTACTACAAGGTAGTTACTATACTTACAAGAGTTACTACAAAAATGAATGATACCAGTGACGAGGTACAATTTACATAGAAAAACTGCATTACAGTACAGAGGTGGCTACCGCAAGTTAGTTACAATATTTACAGTGGTTCTACCATACAATGATAACAGTGAAGTGGTACTGATTACGGCTACAAAGGTACTATACAAATATATCAGTGAAGTGGTACAGCTTACAGCTACAAAATGTAGTAGTAGAATTAAGCAAAATGACAGAAATGTGATTTTAGAGGCAGCAAAGGTCAAAGTTAATTAAGAAGAGAGCAATGCAAGAAGTGCTAATAAGGGAGAAAGGGTTAGGTAACAGCATTAGAGAAGGTATAGCAATTGCAAATCCAGTTAGAAAGAAGATGATTTTGGAGGGCGGTTTTGAATTTGAAGGGGTGTTGTTCAGAACGTACATAGGAGGGGAGAGCCTTCCAGTGTATGGTCATAGTCCAGGAGTATAGAAGTTTGCCAACTGGAAGGTTCAGATTATGGACTTGTAGTAAGTTTTGATTTTCTGAGCATAATGACCTAGTGGGGGAGTAAGGGGTAAATAAGAAGCTGAGTGCAGGGCAGTCTTGTGGTTTGTATATTAGTCTATGAGAGGTAGTTAGTTGGAGATGTAACAGGAAATGTGAGAATTCAAGCCAGTGGAGATGCCTTAAGGCTATACAGTGATGGGTAGAATAATGACAGTAGAAGCAAATTTGTAGATTTTGTTATAACACATGAGAGAAACTAAACTAATGAAAACAAAAAAACACAAACGGAATTCCCCAACACAAATTTATTGAGGTAAACTGAGCTCCAGATATCCGCTTTCGTCCACACCAATGAATAGACTTCTTCAGAATAACCAAACAGGAAACAAATGAGTTTAAATAGACATATTATAAACACGCCCCCCCCACAAGATCATAGTTAATTAAGCAACAACCAAGCAATAATTTCCATAAAATGGTTCAGATGCATAAACATCCATAATGCATAAAAACAAATACATAAATAATTAAACTATAAAAAAATCATTTAATAGCACACATAGACTTTAATTTAAGAAAACTGGAAATAGATATGACCTCATTGAGGCCAGGTGGATGGCCTGCATTGTATCTAAGCTGCCATTTGAGTGTTGGGGAATTCCATTTGTGTTTTTTTAGATTTTGATATAACAGGATTCTAATTTCAGTTTTAAAGAAGACTGTAGGTTAATTAGTGGAAGAGCACCATAGGTTAGAGAAGAAAGCAGGTAAGAGAGGGCTAGGGCTTGTTTAGTAGCAGGGGAGAGGAATTTATCGTGCTTGTAGAGGAGGCCAAGTTTTTTGTAGGTTTTAGAGATGTTGGATTGGATATGTAGATCAAATTTTAGATTGTTGTCTATTATAACCCCCAAGAGTTTAGTATTCGCCACGAGTTCAATATTTATGGAATTCAATGAGAGAATGTTAAAGTCTTGGAAATTGATAAAAGTATTCTTTTTAGGGGTGAACAACCTAACTTTTGTTTTTCTGGAGTTTAAGGACAGGTGATTTTGGTGGAGCCAAGATTCAACAGTAGAGAAAGCTGTTGGGGTCATTTGTTGTAGGATGATAGGGTTGGGTGCAGAACAGACTATGGTCGAGTCATCAGCATATTAGAATAGGGAGGAGTGAGGTAAAGCTTGGTGTAAATTGTTGATGAAAATGTTAAATAGGAGGGGGCCAAGAACTGAGCCTTGAGGGACGGCTGGTAAGATTGTGGAGGTATGGAGAGAATGAGTGCTGCCATTTGACAGCATGTTTTCTGTTAGAGAGAGAACTTTCAAACCAGGCACGGGATGAAGAAGACAGCTCAGTGGAAGAGAGTTGAGAGAGAAGGATGGAATGGGATATGGTATCAAAAGCCTTTGATAGACCTAGAAAAAGGGTAGATGCTATATGGCCAGAGTCACGAATTTTGTTAATGATATCTACGAAGGATAGGCGAGCAGTAGAGCTACTGTGGCCAGGATGGAATCCATGTTGTTTCTCTGTTGCTTCCTGCATTTTCAGTTCTCTGCTTTACCATTTCTACTTCCCCAGGGGTATTCACTAAATGCCTCACTCCTGTGATTGCTTTTTGCAGGATTCAGGGGTCCAAGTATTTCCTTACTTGAATGACCTTCTGTTTCAGGCATCCTTTCTTGAGATCTTGCAAAATATTCATTTTGTCACTTCTATTCTGCAAAGCTTGGGGTTCACAATACATTCCTAAAGTCTTTTCTGACTCCTCAAGATCATGCTTTTCTGGGGTGTCAGATACAGATTGTGCTTATGCTGGCATCCTTGCCTCCTCCCAAGGCCTTAACACTCATTTTCTTCTTTCAAATTCTTCTTCTTCTTCTGACCTCTATAACAGCCAGGGAGGTTCTGAGAGGTCTGGGATTCATGACATCCACCATCCCTATGCTCCCTCTGGCCAAACTCCACATGAGAAAGTTTCAATGGTTTCTGAAGTCAGTATGGCTTCAACATGCGCATCCCCTAGAATTTGTAGCTCCTCTTCTACCTTGTCTGAAGAAGGAACTTCACTGGTGGATCCAGCAGCTGTGTGCAAGTGAGAAGGTGCTGCACATGTTGGGAGTGAATAGACAACTGAGATTTTATTTAGATAAAACTAAGACTATTAGGCAGTATAATCAGCTCTTTATTTCCTTTCATCATAAGACCTTAAGATTAGCTGTATCCAAGCAAACTGCTTCTTGGATCTCAAAAGCTATTTCTTTTATTTCTTTATTTAACATCTGTTTACCAGGAAAGTCCAACTGGGACAGAAACCATTTTCAGCAGAGGCCTAGGGAGAAACACTCCAGATGCATGTCTTTTAAATGTGGGAGGAAAGCAGAACACCTGATGGAAATCCACACAAACACAGGAAGGACATGCAGACTACACACAGAAGGCAACCCAGCCGAGAATCAAACCGGAGAAGCTCTTGCTGTGAGGTGACAACACTAACCGCTGCACCAGTGCACCCCGCTTTTTGTTATTCCTTTCATAGTAAAAGCCTTCCTTATTCTGTTAAGGCTTATTCTACTAGAGCTGTGGCTTTTCCTGGTGTATTTTTCAAGGGTTTATTCTTGGGGCCACTACGTGGACTTCTGTGCATACATTTACGAAGCACTACAAGTTGGATGGAATTTCCAGAGCCAGAGCTGGTTTTGCTAGTGCCATCCATCATGGCTTCCTAGAGGGCTCTGCTGGGTTTTCCTCATCCCAAGTTTCTTCCTGAGCTTTGGCACTCTCCCTAATGTAATGAATACTGCAACAGTGAAATGGAAGGACATGATACAGTTGTGTAAAATCTTACCATAGTAGTAGATGTCCTTCTCTTCACAGTTGCAGTATTCACTCCCACCTCCCTTGGTCTATTGGTCTGATGGGTATACTGTTTACCTCTTTTTTTCTATTTTTCCTTGGACTGGCATTCCTACTGCTGCTCTCATTTCTGAGGATGGTACATCTGGATGTCACCTTTATGCCTTATATTATGTGAGAAGCATACGTGTGGCATATGGTGTACCTTAAAGCTATCTAAGACTTTGGTATGCTGGCTGGATGTCAGGCTATCCTTGGCAGGGGATTCCTGATGTAATGACAGACATCTACCATTACGGAAAGAATTTATACAACTGCACTTCCTCTGTTGGGTAGAAGATTATTTAAAACAAGTAGGTTGTGACAGTCAGATGGCAGTGGGAGGAAGTTCATCCATTCCAGGGAGTTATTTATCCTTCACCAGACCAAACTTATCTATTTTCTCCTGTTTTTCAACACAGGTTGTCCCAGGGAGTAATACAATTTGTCCTTTCCAGTTGGGGAAAGGTTTTTATTTAAGGATTCTTGTGGTGTCAAGAAAGAAAGAAAATGCCTGGAGACCATTTCTGTGTGTTTATGACAGTATCCACATTCAAAATTCTGTCACTTCACAATTTGTTACCCCTTCTTCGTCACTTAAGTTTTCTGGTAACACTAGAACTTACTTATCATGTCCATATCCATCTAGACTTCAGGCATTTCCTAAGGCTTTGTGTGCCTGGATCCCACTATCAGATATATGTCTTACCCTTTAGATTATCCACTGCTATAAGAGGGTTCACAAAGTGTCTCATTCCAATTATAGCTTATTGCAAGCTACAGAGTATCCACATTGTTCATATTTAGACAACTTGATTATCTTTTCATTGTCTTTCTCAAGGTGTCAGGAATCTTTCTCTTGTTTGAGTGGTTCATAGGTTCATACTAGGCTATCTGCCCAAGGGCATTTATAAGCCTAGCCAGAGTGTGTCTGGCTTTCGCCACCCATTTTAAATTAATTTTGCTATGCCCTTTTTCGAGGTTAGTATACTGTGCCTCTGTCTAACAGTGACACAGAAGTGATACCCAGGGTAAACCTACGATCTCCCATCCACTCATCAAGATTCCTCTTGAAGAGAGTCAATGAGGGACTCTGCCTAACCTGGACTGGGATTTTATTCCAGAGTGAAGGGAGCCTCTGGGTTATGAATCTGTCCCTCCAGCATGTCCTATTTATTTCAGTGCTGAGGTTCAAGTCTCTTGAGCGCGTAGCTCAATGGGATTTGGATTTTCTGAGGTGCAGCATGTCCATTAATTCCAGGTTGGACATGGCTTTATACATCAGGCACAGATCGCCTCTGAGCAGGCGGTATGCCACTGAGTAGAGCTGGAGTTTCTTTAACCGGGCAGCATATGGCATCTGTTTGAGCCCTTTGATCCTCTTGCTGAGGTACTTTTGGGGTCTTTCCAGTTGCTGCAGGTGTCTGGTAAGGTACATCCCAAAACGGGCATTGTACTCAATTATGGGCCTGATGAGGGATGAGTAAAGAGGCACGATGACCTCCCCTGATCTAGATGTGAATCCCTTCATGATTAGGTGGGCTATATAAAATGTTTTTCTAACCACTTTGGCCACGTGGTTGTCAAATGAGAGCTTGCTATCAACTTGGGTCTCCAGGTCCCTAATTACTTCTTCTGTACTTAATGGATTACCACCTATGTGGTAATTTGTGGGCACTTTGTTTTTGCCAAAGGGGATGACTATACACTTTTTGGTGTTTAGGTTGAGGCCATGGCTCTGGCACCAGTTGTCTGTTTCTATGAGGCCCTTTTGGAGGATGCTTGTGTCGGCTGGAGAGTCGATTATGGCGCCCAGTTTGCAATCATCTGCAAACTTGGTCAGTCACAGTCCTTCCGTGTTGGCCTGTACCTCCGAGAAATATATACCGAACAAGAGAGGTCCCAGGACCGAGCCTTGTGGGACGCCACTTGTAACTGGTTTGGAGTCTGACATGGCTCCAGCAATTCTAACCATGTGGGTTCTGTCCTTGAGCCAGTTTGCAACCCATCTAGTGACATAGAGGTTTATATTTAAACTGGTGAGCTTATCTATAATGCCCAAGTGAGGTATTGTATCAAAGGCTTTTGTGAGGTCCAGGTAGGCTGTGTGGACCACCTTCCCCTCGTCAATGGCCTTGGTGACTGTTTCAAAGAAACTGACCAGGTTTAAGAGGCAGGATCTGTCCTTAACAAAGCCGAACTGGGTAGGATCCAGTGTCTGTAGGTCCCCAATATCTTTATTTATGAGGTCCATGATGATCATTTCCATAGCTTTGCAGACCAAGCTAGTCAGGCTTATGGGGCGACAGTTTCCAGGATCCATCGAGGCACCACCTTTGTGAAGAGGGACCACTGTTGCTGTACGCCAGTCTTTGGGTAAATATCCTGTAGTAAGGCTGAGATTGAACAGTAGTTTTATGTTTGGGTTTAGCTCTTCTTGGAGTTCATGTAGGATGCAGCCCGGGACACCATCTGGTCCCATTGATGCTGTGTTTTTTTTGCTTTGGAGAGGGCGGCTCTTACCTGAGCATCTGAGATGTCAGGGGGGCAGCACTCTGCTGGGATAGATATTTGCCCTTTTGGTGGGGATGGGGGGAGAAGTTTGCGCTGAAACTGTCAGCTAGGATGTTGGCAATGTCTGTGGATTCGATGATTTTTTGTCATTTTGGACTAATTCTGAGCATATCTGGGAATTCCCACCCAGGTTCCTAACATAACTAAAGAAAGCCTTGTGATTATCCTTAGTGTCCTGTGCAATTTTTCTCTCGAAGCTTAGACGATTTTATGAATGCCCGTAGTTTTTTGCTAATACTGATCAGAGATGCCTTCCCTTTTTGGGATTTTGCTCTATCATGTAGTAGCTTCCTCTTTCTATTGTATAGTTTGTTTATGGCTGGGGTCCACCAGACAGGACGTCTGCCTTTGGAGGATTGGGTCTTGGTTTTATTTGTGATTGCATGATCCATGTATTCCTGAAGGTGTTCATAGAATGCGTTTATAAAGGATTCTGCGGTCTGGGCCATATTTTCCACAGGCCCGGGGGCTTTGAAGGATTCCACCTCGGTTTTGAGGAGTGTGAAATTTGCTTTAAAAAAGATTTTCACTGTGGTTTTCTGGGCAGGGGGTGGGGTCGGGATGTGAATATCCAGTGAGATTAGTTTATGGTCTGATCTTACCAGTGAGGGATACACTTCTGGTCTGGAGCATAGAGTCCCCATGTTGGTGATGATCAGGTCCAGTATGTTTTCCCCTCTTGTGGGAGTGGTAACAAGTTGTTCCATAGCATTTGTGTTTATAAATTCTAGGAACCTTTGGGCTAGGGTGTTGGAGCTAGAGTAATGCTCCCAGTCTATGTTTGGGTAGTTGAAGTCGCCCAATATAATGGTGTTTGGAGAGACCTTCATATTTTCCAGTGTTCTCAGGAAGGCCGAGTGGGGTTCCTGGGTTTGGGAAGGTGGTCTGTAGCAGGCTATAAACTGGAAGGCAGTTTTACCCACTGTTAGTTGCACATGGATAGTCTCTGATGCTTCGTGCTGTGCCACCAACCTGGAGGTGTGGGTATCTTTGACGAATATTGATACTCCCCTCCTTTTGTGGTTCGGTCCAAGTTTTGCGGTCGAAAAGCACGGTATGAGGTATAACCTGGTAGTGCTGGGGTGCTCTCGGAAGCCTTGAACCAGGTTTCTGTTACTGCACAGATATTGATGTTCTCCATGCTAAGGAGAGTTTTGAGTGCTTGCATCTTGAGGTTTAGACTTCTGGCATTGAGTACCATTACTCTTAGTTTCTTATCCCTTGTGATACCTATGGAGGTGGGTTTGTCTTTTGAGCCTTGCCTAAAAAAGGCACTATGGGGGTAGCAAGAGCCTTTGCCAATATCCGAAAGCTGGAATTCCAAGAGAACATTCACGTCTTTTTGACTCAGTCACACAGTATTCTCCTTCTACAGTGTCTGTTAGACACCTCAGTACAAAGAGCCTTTGGAAAACTGGAAAAAATAGATCTATAGCTACATATATTTCAAGCGTTTTCCACTCAGACTTCAGTCTCTGCAAGGGAATACCTTGAGATTCTAGGGCTCATAGTATCTCTAATTTTCATGATACCTCTGGCAAGGCATGAGCAAGATGCAATGGTATTGAAAGTCTGTCTTGTCTCAGAACCAGCACCTATTATCTTTTTGAATTCCAGCTGGCAAATGCCTGGAAGACAGACTCCTTTTCTTTTCCTTGTGCTGGAATGTTCCTGCATGTTTTCACTCATTCCACTGATAGCCAGAATAAAAGGAATCCCTCATGATTATTGTGGCGACTCCTTTTCGGCCCAAGCAAGTGTTTTTTCCTTCATTTGTAATTGACCAGGGGTAGTTACCACAAGCTCCCTTTCAGAATGGATCTCGTCACACAAAAACATGAGTGTTTGATACACCCCAACCCCAAGCAATTTCAACTGACTGCCTGGATGATAAGGTCTTAATTCCTTTTAGTCACCTATGTGCAGCAGGTATTTATGGAGGCAAGAAATCCTGCTACTAGAAAATCACATATAAACAAAGGAAAAGGGTTTCTTAGTTGCTGCCAGTGGCATAACTAGCACCCATTCAAGGCTAGTGTTTCTCTGATTTTATATTTGTCAGAGTTACTATCCTTTATCATATCTTACTCTTCTATCAAGGCTCAGTTGTCAGCCATTTCAGCATATCTGCCCATGGATCCCCCTCTTTCAATGCATTCTTATGTTAAAGTATTTTTGAAATGGTAATACATAAGAGAGCTCAAAGAAAACCAATGGGTCCACCTTGGGATCTGAATTTTGTATTAGTGTAGCTAATATTTGCTCCATTTAAACCAGATTATCTGGTTGATTTGTGTTTCTTAACATGGAAAAATATTATATTGCTTGCTCTGCAAACTGTTATGCTGTGTCAACCCTCTCTCATTTTTCACAGTGACTGAGTTTCTTTGACAACTAATCCTACTTTCATGCCTGAAGTGGTATCCGAATTTATTTTAAGCCAAACTATCCAGCTGTTTGTTTTCTTTCCTGAACCTAAAAATAAGTGAAAGAAAATACTCCTTTCCTTGCATGATCACAGACAACTCATGTAGCATTTTAACAGAAAAAAAATTCACATCAGTTGTTCATTTCTTATGTAGGAAAGAACGGACAACCAATGTTAAAACAGACTATTTACAAATGGTTGCCTGAAGCTGTTACTTTTTGTTGTTTCCACCACAACAAAACTATTCCAGGCTGAGTCAAGGCCCATTCTTCCAGGGACATGGCTTTACCTAAAGCGTTTTAGAAAGGGCTGGATTCTAGAAGCAGCAACTTGTTTCTCTGTACCGAACACTTTTAAAAGCAAGATACGCTTGATTTCTTCTTTAGTTCTAGATCAGGCTTTGCTAGGACCATTGTCCAGCCGATCCCAGACCCTTCCTTTTCCACCTCCCAAATGTAGTTATCTAGTGTAATCTTCTAGCATAGCAGTAGTGATCCATAAAATGAACATAGTAGAGCTGTATAAGTGAATTTACCATAGCAGTTGTTCGAATGATCATTGCTACAATAGTCACCCCCGCCCTAAATCTCCTTTATTTTTTGCTGTGTTCGTATGCCAGGGTGTTCATATTCATGTCTTTTTTACTGAAATCTATATCCTCTCCTGGCTTAGCCTCCTTCTCTTAGTTGGCATGAAAACTCTGAAGGGCTTGGACCCAAACCTGAATTTTAGACAGCTCAACTCTAGCAGTCTAATTGTTTGGGTTCATGGAAGGTATCCTGAAGCTTTGGAAGCTAGACAGCTGTTATATCTTTGGCAGAATATAATGAATATAGCTTGGGGTACTTCAGAGCTGATCATTCAAACAGCTGCTGTTATGGTAAGTTCACTTACATAGCTGTGCTTTCTCTTTCACACTACTTGCCAAGGGATCCTATTCATATTTTTAGGCACTACCAACTATTGGTGTCCATGGATTTTGGTTAATTTTAACACACAACAGTTTTCTCAGTTTTATATTAATCTATATTTTTACTCAAAATAACTAATTGAAATGGAACTGTTGAATTCTTTGGATTTGTTTTACCAATTTTTACTACTTAAATTTAATCTGTCAAGTACTTCCTCTCAGTTTTCCAGTGATGGATGGAACTTATTTGACACACACACACATAGAAGAGTGTGAAAGTTGTTTTTTTTTTTAAACATACATGGGTCATACTGACTTTTCCTTCTATGATGTTAGATTGGAAGCTGGAATTAAGACCCAGTAACAGCTACCTATTGAGGCATACACAGTCTGTTTCATTACTGCATTTAATTAAAATATGTTTATTTACTGAGTCTTTTTGCCACATTTTATATTACATTTGATTACCAGGGTAGTGCACTAACCATTTGCTCATACTGCCTTAGTGAAATAATTCACAAAAAAAAGAAACAAGTGGGATAGAGAGGCAGTAAGCTGTACAATTCAAAAACAGAGTCGAAAGTAACACTATAAAACTTAAATTGCACAGCACAAATTAATAGCTATAGCAAAAATTGAGAGAAAAGCACATTTTACAATTTTCATGTTTATATTTGTGGATTACATAGTGGAAGTGCTGTGGGGTAGTGAGTCATGGCAGTGGAAGGTGGGGAGGTGGAGTTAAGAGGTGTTATCTGAGAGTGAGTTAGGCTAGAGGTAGAGTGGCTGTTAGCTGATGTGGCCTGCTGTGTGCCAAGAGTAGCTTGATCTGGTGTGGAAGAATTTTTAAATTCAGCTGTGAAGGTGGGGAAGGTGGGGGATTTGAAGTTTAGGAGGAGGAGATGGAAGGGATTCCAACAGAAGCAAGGATAAAGAAAGAATGATACATTATAGCCTGGTTTGTGGGAGTTGGCGTGGAGGGACTTTATGAGAGAAGTGCTTGAGGTTGTACTGCAGGTGTTTGGTGTAAAGTTTGGCCACTTGAGTTGGGCTGGAGAAGTTTTAAGATGACAGAGCCTTGTAGCAGGACTTCTTTGTACAATAATGGGAGTCATTTGGCTTTCTTGACAGTTAGTGATGCCATGAGAGAGTGTGTTAGTGATAAAGCAACAGATTTTTGTTTTTGATAGTATGCAAGTATGGACCAATACTTCTTAAGGGCTGTGGCTACTTTGCTTAGTTTATACTTGAGCTAGGCCAGAAGGACTCTTGACTCTTTTGTCTATAACTGTGCTGGTTTGGTAAAATAGGTAGGCTGAGATTTTTCTAGCCCAGAAAAGAAGAGTCAACATTTTCTCTTGATTTCTCAGTTTGGGTATGAAATGTTAGTGACTAAGCAAGTCTCAAACCAAGGTATTTGATGGAGTTGATTATTGCGACTGAATGACAGCTGTATTGTAAAGTGTAGAAATGAACATAATATGAGAGACTTTAAGTAAACTTGTATTCAGAACAAGTCTTTGAAAACAAGACTCATAGAGGTGAAGAATCCCGTCTCTGAACTCAAGAATTAGAGAGGTTGAAACCACATTAGTAGATCAAGGAAGAGAGGGCTGATGACTTGCACATTCAGGAAGAAAATCTGGAATAATAGCTTGGAAGGTACAGAAAGAGACAGACGTACTTAAACACAGCACTTTGGGGCCTGACATAGTACATGATTATTGATTAGTTTTGTAGAGAAGTTTATCATTTTAGTGTGAAGCAAGGAGACCAAACCTTTAAGGAGAGACAAGGTGAACCTGAAATAGGGAGTGATGGATAAATGTTAACAAATTTAAATAGTAATTTCTAGATTGTGGGAAAGACCAAGCTTGGCTGTTGAGGAGATTTGAAGAACTAGACAGAAACGAAGATGTTGAGGACCTCAAGGCATTATTGAAGAAAATGAAAACAGCAAAATCTTGGGGGAAAATGGTTAATTGTGAATTCTTTAGGAGGAAAGGGTAGGCAATATAGATCCCTTCATGCAATTGCAAATCACTGCCAAAGATCCAGGGTGGTATCTATCCAAAAAAAAAAAAACAAGATATGCTGTAAAGGATCCCAGTAATCATCTACCTACTAACTTAATACGGGCATGGAGATTTTAGCAAGGGATCTGTCATTGATGATGGGAAATTATATAAGTAAATTAGATGGATGAGATCAAAGGGCCTTGGTTAGAGGGTCATGGTAGAAAGGATTTGGTAGAACTTAGGTCAGTTCATGGAAAATGAATAAAGGGAAATTGTAAAGAATGCAGGGGTTATCTATTTTATGCCAAAAGTCTGTTTGGCTTGGTTGAGTAAGAATTTGTATATACAGTATTAGTAAAGCTGGGAACTTGTGAAACATCCATAGAATAGATCAAAACACTATAGGGAAACCATAAGGTTAAGCTCCTCATAATGTCAAACTTTTAAACAAGTTGACAATAGAAAGGAGGATGAAGCATGGACCCCTTAGCCATATGAGCTATAGAAGTCCCCCCACAGAGGAGCAAGGTCCTTTTTATATAAAATACCTGACAAGTGGAAAGTCTCCTCTTTGAAGTAGATTGCATACTACAGTCATAATGGTTAGACCTGGTGCTCATTGGGAGCTGAAGATTGTTTTTAATCTGTTAAGACTGCTTAAGGTTTGCAGTGCAAATGGACAGTCAGTATATCTCAGGTTGGGTAAATTAGAAAAAAAAAAAACAATAAAACAATGTTGTGAATTCAGGTAAATAAATAACTGAGGGCAGTACAGAAACAAAGTATTCTGGTTTACCACATTGTTTAACTGTACTTGTCAACAGATAGAATAATCTGTATTCACTGGTTGGCTAATCTAGATGATGATCCTTCCTAAGGTTCTATATATGTATAGGAACCTACCACACAGATTTATTGTATGTGTATAGGAACCTACCACACAGATTTATTGTATGTATATAGGAACCTGCCACACAGATTTATTGTATGTGTATAGGAGCCTACCACACAGATTTATTAGAAAGTGACTTCAGATGGTACATAAATGTTCTGATAGATTTGTCTGGTGAGGCAAGAGGGGATAGTACAATAGCTAAACAAAGATATCAAGTAATGATAGCAATTTTGTATGTGGAAGGCGATGCTTCAATTTCATACGTATGCATCCGAGGTTTTTGCAACATGCTTGATATGATGGGGAAACAAGGAAAGATTATGGATACTATGGCAACAAGAGATGATATAGTACTATGGAATGATAGTACAGTAGAAAATGTCTGGAGTAGTACTAGAGTAGGATCACACAGGAACTTTTTCTAAAGGTGTGGTTAATTGGAAGACCATCTTAAGAATTTGGTGAGGGTTAGTGGAGAAGATGGAACAAGGAAGAATCTTAGATGTGAGAAATTGTACAAACTTGTAAATAGTCAAAAGTATTTGTGCGGAGTATAGAGATTAGAGTTTTTCGTGACAGAATTAGAGAAAGTTTTTATAAGGTCCCTCAGTTTGAGCTGGCAGAAATGTGTGGTACTAGCAGATGCATATAATCTATCACTGTCACAGAATCCTTACACAGTTAGCAAATGATTCTTATTTTAGACTATATGGATGATGAAATTTATAAGACAACTGCATCCAAGAAAGGAAGGTAATATTTGGTACAGGGATAAGACACATGTTTGGAAAGACAAACGAGAAAAATATCTGCTATTAAATAGATGGTCACAATCATAAAGTTTAGCTATTTGTAAGTGGGGAGAGTTAAGGGTATAATAACCTAGTGCTGGAAAGGTGACATGTTGGAAGGGAAATACATTGTGGAAGTATAACCTAAAAGTATATAGAAGAGCATTAGCAGCCAAGGTAGAGAGAAGACAAAAGGAAAAGAAATGAAATATGTAGTACAGGGTGGTTACTAGATACAAAGAAGGTTAAAAGATCAAGACACTTTAAGATATACTCAGAATGAAAGTGTGCATTAAATCTTAAATGTTGAATTTTTGGGGTTTGTTTTTAAGAATATGAGTTTTTTTTTTATTATATTGTAAGCAATCTTTCATAACATTGATTGTGCACCTTTGGGATGGAACACACATTTATTAGAAGTTTTGTTTACATATTACGTAAAAAAAATACAGAACATCCCATCAGAAGCTCAGGGGAGTTAAGGTGCTACAGTATAAGCCTTGTTAACAGTTTAATTCAGCTTCACTGGACTTGAAACAAACATGTAAGCAATGCTGCCAGAGATGGATTAAGAGCACACTACCGGATTACACTGCTTTGACATGTGAGAGGTTGTTGCTATGTGGGAATAATTCATAGCAACCTATCAAAAGCAATGGAAATAATATATTATACAATGATAGCTGATTACTGTTCAAAAACATGCACCCTGATTGGGCAGGTCAACCAGAGCTCCCATTGAAATTCGAGCCTATACCAATAGAAAAAAGTCCTGTCACTTAAGCACCATTGAGCGGCCAGACTATCTTCTATTAGTATATGCTACAGATGCACATGTCCCAACTGTCAAGATGTTCA
The DNA here is from genome assembly GCF_019279795.1 of Protopterus annectens. Taxonomy (NCBI): domain Eukaryota; kingdom Metazoa; phylum Chordata; order Ceratodontiformes; family Protopteridae; genus Protopterus; species Protopterus annectens. Next base: position 1,014,060,022 of record NC_056739.1, on the reverse strand, counting down.
CAGAATATCCAGATTTTTGCCCCATATTGTTGGCCTCTTACTCATAAAGTTTGTGGTTTTCTGACAAATCACTGAGGAGTGAAGTCACTAAATAATATGCATTTGAGTTTCAGACTTCATATCCTTCAAGCAATGCACGATAACACAAGTCTTGTTATTCTAGCAGCTTTCTAAGATAATAAAAGCAACATTTACAGTCAGTCCCTATTTTGGGCCTTTGTCCCCTGTTATTTAAGGCTTTGACAATTTTTCTTGAGCTGAGAGGTAGAGAGGTACATATTGAGGGCAGAGCAAATACAGGGAAAATTAGCTATTTCTGAAAACTAAAGAAACATGCCTGATTTTTCTTGCATTGCTGTCTTGTCTGTCTTGTGCTTCTAAACTGTCTGGATTTTACAGTTGAAAAAAGAAACAGATTCAGTATACACATCCAATTTTATACCAGTTAGCCGAGGACATTAGACTGGAGGGATTTCCTGGCAGCTACTGTTCCTGGCAAAATGACTAGTCAGGGGAGGCACAGGGGAAATGACTTGTATGAGTTAGGCAGTAGTCATGTTGTAGACAGAATAGACGAGTGTTAGACATATTAGATGTTTATGCCATAATCAGAGGGAAGTTATAGGTTTATAGATGTATACTAAGTTAATGGCCACCAGGGCCATTATAACCCTAGCTGTGCAATCCAACCCAGTTATGTCCCTATGTATCATGGGCATTGATTACTATGCGAGTATGTTAATTTGAGCATTACTGTCTGCATCTATCAATGACATGGGGGGTTCAGACTTGCAGGTCTGGGGAAAATTTCTTATTTCTCATCCATTTGTCAAGGTTATACTTTAATAGAGTTAGGGATGGTCTATGCTTCACATAGATGGGATGTTTTTCCAGAGAATGGGTATCATCTAAGGCACATCTGTCTCACCAACATGTCTTACTAATTCAACAAGCAAAATTTAAATCCTTGGATCTAATGGTTCTGATGCTCTTCATTTTGCATATGTGCAGAAGATCCTTCAGAGCTGGATCTGAGTATGGCTTGTATGTCAGGTATAGATTTTCTCTCAGCAACCTGTAGGAGACAGAGCATATAGACAGGGCTGTAAGGCAATCCATATAGGACTATGTGATTATATTCTGGATTCTCCTGGTAAGGAAGTTTTGTAGGCATTCCAACTGTTGCTTATGTCTGTAAGTACATACTGAAGGGGTCATTGTACTTGAGTGTGATAAAGGCCACATAAAGTGGCACTAATACTTCCTTGGACCTATATGCCATGCCCTTACTTATAAGTTGGATGATATAAAATGATTTTCTTACTACCTTGGCCTATTGCTGGTCAAAGGCCATATTGCTGTCTACACATGTTCCCAGATCACTGATTACCAGGCCATCTCTTAGGGGTGTCTTATCAATGGAGTAATTAGCCTGGGTGGAAGTTTTCACAAAAGTCAGTATGCATTTCTTGGCATTGAGTTTAAGTCTGTGACTTTGACACCAGTCATTTGTTTGTATTAGATCCTCTTGTAAAATGTTTGTGTCACAGAAGGAATCTATGATGACTGTCAATTTGCAATCCTTTATGAACTTGATCCTTGACATTTGCGTTTGCCAACAAGAAATCGATGTCAAACAGGAGCTGTCCTAGCATGGACCCCTGAGGAACCCTGCTGAAATTCTGTCTCTTAGTGGAGGTATCTCAGCAATCCAGTCCTTCCGGGTTTCTGTCTGTGAGTCAGCTGGCAATCCAGTGATTATTTAGGGGTTTATGCCCATTTAGGTGAGTGTAACTATACCTCGGTATGGTATTATATTGAGCAACATAGGTCGAGGCAAATGGCATGGAAAGTTTTGTACTTGTGCATTACCATAGTGACTTCTCAAAGATGACAGATTTTATAGGCCCATAATCTTCCTTTGTCAAAGCAAAACTGGTTTGGGTCCAGTGTCTGAAGGAATTTGTTTCATGACTTTGCATGTTAGACTAGTCAAACTAATAGGTCTTTAGTTTGCAGGGTCAATTGATGTTCCACCCTTGTGAAGTGGGATAACTGTTGCACTCCTCCATTGTCATGGTACAATGCCTGTTTTGTGGCTATAGTTGAAACGTGACTCAAGTGGTCCTGATAGGTAATGTTTTAAGCCATTTAGGAGGAGTTTATAGTCATATAGAAGAAAACTCAATTATGGCAATAGAATAAAAGGGAAATAAAAGAAAGTCATATGGAACAAAGGATCATTGTTGTTAAATAAAGTCATAGTGGAGAACTGTAAAAAGGGGAAGAATCTAAGTATGGCATGAAGTGACTATAAAAAAAGTGTTTGATATTATTCCACATTTATGGATAAAAGAGTGCTTACAATGTATAAAATTCACCCTACACTGATCGACTATATTATAGTGACCAAAAACAGTGGCAGACCGCTTTGCAATTAAGCCATGATGAAGAACAAATTATTATTCCAGTGATAAAAGTTCAAAGGAGGATATTCTAGGGTGACTGTCTATTAACACTACTATTCTGTCTTGCCCTTAGCCCATTAAGCTGTCTACTTAAAAGCTTAGGCCATGGCTATAATTTGGCTCCTAGAAAACAACAAAGCGTAAAGACTTGCCATCTTCTTTTTGTAGATGTTCTAAAACTGTATAGTTCATTAGATGAGGAACTGAAAGCACGACTACAAGTTGTCAAAACTTTTTCAGATGATATAGGAATGTCATTTGGTCTTGATACATGTGCAAAAGCAACCTTTAAAGCAGGAAAACTGCAGCATCAAGAGAACATCAGTTTGGGACAACAATGTAATATAAAAGAATTTGAGCAAGAGGCAATGTATAAATATTTGGGAATTGATGAAGGATCAACAATAAAACATGAACAAATGCGAATAAAACCTAGTAAGGAATACTTTAGAAGACTTGACATCTAGGAACAAAATTCAAGCTATAAACCAATTTAATCTTCCTGTCTTAACTTAGAGTTTTAGAGTGATTGACTGGCCCCAAAACGTGTTGGATAGATTAGACAGGAAAACAAGAAGGCTGCTACATGCCCACCAAATGATTTATAAAAATCAGTGCATATCAGTATTATACAGGGCAGCCACTGTGGTGCAGCGGTTAGCATTGTTGCCTCACAGCAAGAGGTTCTCCGGTTCGATCCTCGGCTGGGGTGCCTTCTGTGTGGAGTCTGCATGCCCTCCCTGTGATCGCATGGGTTTCCTCCCACATCCCAAAGACATGTTGTATGTGGATTGGACACTCTAAAATTGGCCCTAGGTCTGAGTATGTGTGTGCCTTCTGTGGAAGGTTGGGTGCCAGGCTGGCAACTCGAAACCATAAAACTCTACTGCCAATCATGAGTGGGCAGGTGATCTGCTGTGGCGACCCCTAACCAGGAAAAGCTGAAAGAAGAAGAAGTGCATATCAAGATTATATATTCCCCATTTCAAAGGAGGGATGGTCCTCCTTGAAATTGATTACATGTATAGATCTGCAATCGTGGGACTGCACACATATCTGCTGACCTCACAAAACCCAAAGGTACTGAGAGTTTTGAAATATGAGGAGAATAAATCTAAGATAACTTCCCTGCTTAGTCTAGATGAAGCATGTCAGCATCAAAGATAAAAATCAGGCAGCAACTGAATGTGCAAAAAAACAAGAATATAAGGTGAAGGACCAGATGAGAAGGGAAGAAATGTGGAAAATGCATACATGTAGTTCCAGTTATAGAAAACTTCTGGAAGAACCTCATGTTGATCAGGATCAAATGCAGGAATGGTTAAGGAGAGGCAAATTCAAACCAAGAGATGAAAGGTTAATACTGGTGGCCCAAGATAGTGGGCTATGTACACGTTGGTTTACAAAGTCCATTGAACATGATGGAGAAGAAGACAAATGTAGGTTTTTTTAAAACAGAATTGGAAACAGTTGCACTCCCTGTTGCTGACTGTGACATACTAATAGCAGAAGGACTATATACAGAAAGGCATAATAATGTGGCAAGACTGTTGCACTGGGGATTGTGCAAAAATTATGGTATTAAAGTGTCTGAAAAACACTGGAAACATGAGCCACAAAGCATCATAGAAAATGATGCAGTCTACATCACATGGGATTACCCATTACCAACAGTTCAAAAGATAGATGCTAGAAAACTAGATACAGTGCTCCATGAAAAGAAGATAACAGGAGCATTGATGAAATGGCAACACCCAGTGACTACAGTGTCTTGTGTGTAGAGATTCACAAAGTCATAATACATCAGGATTTGTAGGCAGAAATGAGAGCAATATGGAAGACAGATGCCCAGACAGTTCCAATAGTAGTAGGAGTAACGAGTCTTATAAAAAGAATCTACAATCGTATTTATCTCCATACGAATTGCAGAAGGAGTCATTACTGAGTACATTGTGGGTGCTGCAGAGAGCACTTCTGGTTGATATCAAAGATTGAAACAATACTAATTTCATGAACTTTGACTTAGGAATGGGGTCCATTCCCATCATGGCAATGGAAACCCAAAAGATTTTGAGAAATTAAAAAAGGGAGAAGCATGAATGTGAATGAAGAGATAAGTCAGCAAACAAAGGAGAGTTGAATTCATCTTCAAGTCCTAGTGAGTACTTTCATGAGGTGGATCCTGTTTTTCACAAAATCTCACCAAGATGACACTGACATATAGACTGTATTTTATATAGCATATATCATGGACAGCAGTAGGTTAAAATAAAAAAAGATAGCTGGTTGCACAAGACCCAGGATAACAAAGTGCCCAATCCTGGTAGGCGCACTGATGACAGGATGGGAAAAAATGACTGCGTAGAATCCTCAAGACACAGAAACATTCCTACAATGAGACTAGGCCAGGCCCAGAGGGAGGATGGCCCGTCTGTTTTAGTAGAAAGTAGCAGTCCACAAAAATCACAAAGACTGATAGGCCAAAAAAGAGCCATAGAGACAACAGAGCGAACTGTTGAGAATAAGAAAGAAATTATGTATTGTTACTATTATGAAAGAAGCCAAGAATTTCCCAACAAAAGATAAACAAAATGATTGAAAGAAATTAGAGGAAAGATAAAGATTTCTGCAAGAAAAGCTGTCAGAAGCTTCAAATATAAACTTGTATTCATTAATAGAACAGATTTATGAAAAACATTATATAGACCAAGAAACCTTGATCCATTTGGAAAAAGACAACAAACTACAACAAAAGACTTCCCAGAATAAAGTACATTAGTAAAAAAAATCAGCAAACTTCAACAAAACAACTGGCACCAATGGAGAGCTGCAAAGTATTTAATAAGAACAGTAACTAAAGTAGCAAAGCTTTCAGGTATCCAGTACCCTTCTTCAGTGCTTAATAACCACACATAAAATAGTCACAGTTCTTATATATATCAGTTAATCATGCAGCCGATAAAAAAACACAATTAATAATGCAATTAAATACTAGTTAATATACTTTTAAAACTACATACAAAATTTTACAAACAACAGTTTTGGTCTAAAGAGTCATCTATTTGAGTTTTAAAACAGGTTTTACTGAGACCATCTGGTTGACACATGGTGGGTGTTCAGCCTGTAGTCTTAAAATCCACTGATATTCCTTATTTTCTAGGTTGTATAAATCTCCTCTTCTAATAGATCTCATCACAACTTCCATAATCCTGAACTTAAAACTATGGGTGGCATTTTCAGATACATGCTTTGCTAAGGAGTTGGACAGTATACCTCTTCTAATTTCAGAATTATGTTCTATAATCCTGTCCTTTAAATGACTGGTTGACTTGCCCACATAAAAGCACATACATTTTGTGCAAGTAGCCAGGTAAATAAAATTATTAGTGTTACAAGTAGAAAAACATTTAAAGGTGAAAGAAATTTTACTGTTAGGGTGTATAAATGTATTATTTTTCTCAATAAGAGCACAATAACAGTTATGACAAGCAAACCTGTCTTGCTTAGCCTTCTATTTTATGATTTCACTGTCTGCATGTCCTTATAATATAATCTGTTCTTAAGGTTCATACATTTTCTATACATGGACATAGGTCTATGGCTAATGGTGTTGTTAAGCTCAGGTAGGCTCCTGAGGATGCCCCAATTATTGGTCACAATTTTTCTAATACCTTCACTGCATCTACTATATGTTCATATGTTCATAGGTTTGTACTGGGCTATCTGCCCGAAGGCATATATTAGCCCAGCCATGTTGTGCGGTATTCACCTCCCCTTTAGTAGTTCCCTAGACCCTTGTACTAGCAGCTAGTACCCTTGGCCCCTATCTAGTAGTGCTGTTGGTGTGATCCCTGGTGTAAACTTTCTGTTACCCATCCACTCATCAAGGTTCCTCTTGAAGAGTGATAGTGAGGGGCTCTGTCTTATGTAGATCGGGACCCTGTTCCATAGTAAGGGAAGTCTCTGCGAAGGGAATCTATCCCTCCAGAATGTTCTATTCATTGTTGTGTTGAGGTTTATATCCCTAGAGCGTGTAGCTCGAGTAGATTTGGTTTTGCTAAGATGGAGCATGTTCAACAATTCTGGGTTGAACATGGCTCTGTACGTTAGACAGAGATCACCTCTGAGAAAGCGGTATGCAACAGAGGACAGTTTTAGCTTTTTCAATCATGCTGCATAGGGCAACTGTTTGAGGCAAGTAATCCTCTTGGTTAGGTACCTCTGTGGTCTCTCCAGCTGCTGGAGATGTCTAGCCAGGTACATTCCAATTGGTGCATTGTACTCAATAATGTGTCTGATGAGGGAAGAGTAGAGGGGCACCATTACATCCATAGATCTTGATGCGAACCCTTTCGTGATCAGATGGGTCACATAGAAGGATTTTCTAACCACTTTGGCAACATGCTTATCAAAGGAAAGCTGACTATCTACTTGGGTCCCTAGATCCCTTATTTCTTCTTCAGATTTCAGGGGATTACCTCCGAAGTTGTAGTTTGTAGGTACTCTGTTTTTTCCAAAGGGGATTACTATGCATTTTTTTGCATTTAGCTTGAGACCATGGCTTTGACACCATGCATCAGTCTCATTTAGGCCCTTCTGGAGGATCTCCATGTCGGCCGGAGACTCTATTATAGCACCCAGTTTGCAGTCATCCGCAAACTTAGTCAGCCACAGCCCTTCCGTGCTTGCCTGTACTTCTGAGAAGTATATGCCAAACAGGAGGGGCCCCAGGACAGAGCCCTGAGGCACAACACTCATTACTTGTCTGGATTCGGACATAGATCCCGCTAGTCTTACTTTATGGGATCTGTCTGAGAGCCAGTTTGCGATCCATCTTGTGATGTAAGGGTTTATGCTCAGGTTGGTGAGGTTATCAATAATACCTGAATGGGGAATGGTGTCAAATGCTTTAACAAGGTCAAGGTAAGCCGTGTGTACCTCCTTTCCCTTATCTATAGCCTGAGTAACTGTCTCAAAGAAATCCACCAGGTTCAGGAGGCATGATCTGCCATTGACGAAGCCGAACTGTGTGCGGTCCAGCGACTGGAGGTTCCCAATCTCTCCATTTATGAGTTCCATAATGATTCACTCCATAGCCTTACAGATCAGACTGGTCAGGCTTATTGGTCAGTAGTTCCCAGGGTCAGTTGTGGCCCCACCCTTGTGTAGCGGGACCACCGTTGCCGTGCGCCATTCTATGGGCACATATCCTGTGGAGAGGCTGAGACTGAACAGGGTATTAAGATGTGGGGTTAATTCCTTTTGGAGCTTGCATATGACACAGCCCGGGACACCATCTGGTCCCATGGAGGCAGTATTTTTAGCTTTAGATAGAGCCTTGTTAACCAACGTATCAGTGATAATTGGACTTACACAATTCCCTGGAATGGTAATAGGCCCTGTAGGTGGTGGTGGGGGGGGGGGAGAAATTTGCACTGAACCTGTCAGCCAAGATGTTGGCAATGTCAGAAGGGTCAGTGTGTTTTGTTCCATTTTGTACTAGCTCAGAACAGACCTGAGCATTTCCATTTAGGTTTTTGACGTAGCCATAGAAGGCCTTATGGTTATCCTTGGCATCCTTGACAACTTTCTTTTTTATAAAATTAGCTTTAGTTGATTTGATGAGGGCCCTCAATTTCTTACTAATTGATTAATTACTTATTAATGTAGTCATATATCGAACATCTTGCATATGAGCATTATTATTTTCCTTGTCACGATTACTTACTATTTCACCAAAAAATGGGGGTAAGCCGAATCTCTGTTAGATAAAACATGACAATTAACATCTTCTAGCATTTCATCCTCATAGTCACTCTTTCTAAATGAAGCCAAAGTTTCATTAATCTGAGAAACACATTTGGAATCACTAATGTTTAACCCACTTATATGCATCACTTGGCTTTTGACAAAACCCTTATATATATGGGAGGGTACATGCTTTTTCTATGCAGATACTTATTTTTATTTACTTCCTTCTTAAAAACAGAAGTTTGTATTTCTGTACCATCATATACAACATTAACATCCAAGAATTCCATGCTATGGTATGAATAATGCATGGAAAAATGTAAAAAGTTAGTAGTAGGGTTAAGATAATCAACATAAGCAATCAGTTCACTTTCACTCCCCTCCCATACAAAAAAGATATCATCCACAAACCTCTTGAAAATTGCTACATTTCTAACATAGTGATTTGAGTCTAAATTGAAATAAAGAGCCTCACATTCATTCAGAACTAATGTTGCATAACTATTGGAGATGGGGGTGCCCATGGCCACCCCCATAATTTGATGATAATATTTATTATTATATACAAATATGTTACTCTCTAAGACACTATCCAGCAGTTGACAAATTGTTTTTATCTGTCTACCTGTTCCATATTTGTACTTATTTAATAGTTGTCTGATAGCTGTAATGCCATACTCATTTGGTAACATGGTAAACAGCGACTTTATATCAAGAGTTACCATAATAAAAGTGTCATGGGTTTTGGTTCTGAACCATGTATTAAGTTGCTTAAGGAAATCTGCTGTATCTTTAATAAAACTCCTCACATATGTTAAATACTTGCTCAGCTCACCCTGTAAATATACTGAAATAGCTTCCGTACCTCAGCCACACCCAAAAACAATGGGCCTCATTGGTAGCTTGTGGATAGATTTATGCAGTTTGGGTATGCCATAAAGAACTGGAAGCACTGGATGAGAAACAGTTAAATATATAAATAATTCTAATGGAATATCATTCATTACTTGTAAATCATACAGTAATGTATTGATATTGTTAATAATTTCATCAACCTGAATACAATTAATTTCTTTGAATGTTGCTCTGTCATTTACTATCTCTTAACATACTTTGATGGTAATCAGTTTTGTTCAGTATTACAACAGCCCCTCCCTTGTCGGCTTCCATAATGATAATATCATCATTAACTTCTAGTTCATGCAGAGCTTGTGTCTCATCCTTAGTTAAATTATATATACATTTGAATTTTTCATTCTGGTAAAAATACCTAATCTGTGTCTCACAAGAGTTATAGAAAGCCTGAACAATGGGGTGGCTATTTGGAATAAATGTGCTACTAAGTTTATACTGCAAAGGAGCATTCAAACTTGAAGAGCCATATAACAGCTTTAGGTCTAAGTTCCACACAAATAATTTCAAGTCAGTGCATCAGCTAGACCTTCCCATTTAGCAGGAACAAACTTTGTAAAATCCTCAAGACACAGAAACATTCCTACAATGAGGCTAGGCCAGGCCCAGAGGGAAGATGGCCCCTCTGTTTTAGTAGAAAGTAGGAGTTCACAAAAATCACAAAGATTGATAGGCCAAAAAATAGCCATAGAGAAAACAGAGGGGACTGTTGAGAATAAAAAAGAATTTATGTATTGTTACTATTATAAAAGAAGCCAAGAATTTCCTGACGAAATATATATAAAAATGATTGAAAGAAATTAGAGGAAAGAAAAAGATTTCTACAAGAAATATTGTCAGAAGCTTCAAATAAAAACCTATATTCATTAATAGAACAGATTTATGAAAAACATTATGTAGACCAAGAAACCTTGATCCATTTGGAAAAAGAAGCATCTGAGGAAGTGTGAAAATATAAAGAACAAAATCAAGAAAGAGACTTTTAAAAGATATAAAAGAAATATGGACATGGGAAAGAAAGATATGATATGGTGGCATATTTATGCAAAGGTGAAAGCCAAATTAATCAATACAAAAAAGGCAGCCCCAAAGATATTCGAAGAGAAATACAGGCAAAGACATACAGATATGGAAAATTTCACAATAAAAAAATAAGATCACAAAGAGGAAACAGATCAGAAGATCAGTAAAGCAGAAGTTAAAAAATAGAAGTTGAAATTATGGAATACTTGCAAATTGAAGGATTTAGTGTAGAAAGTATAATGCAGATTACATCACACCATGATGGAATGATTCCCCATGGTAAGGAGAAACAGGAGGATCAGGAGACATGTGAAGAAGAAATATGGAGATTGGAAAGAAAAAGAGTTTTAATATGGTGTAATATTTATGCAAAGGAGAAAGCAAAAATAATCTATACAAAAAGGGCAGTGCCAAAAAGATTTGAAGAGAAATGCAGGCAAATGCATTCAGAAATGGAAAATTTTACAATACAAAAAATAAGACAACAAAAGAGGAAAAGAAGAAAAGAGAATTAATAATGGAGAAGTTAAAGAAATAGAAATTGAGGTTATGGAGTACCTGCGAAGTGAAGGATTTAATGTAGACAATCTAACTCAGAAAACACCACAGCAGGATACAGCAATGGATCCCCAAATTAAGGAGAAACCAGTGGGGTAAAACACCTCTGATCAGTTGTCATATGAAGATACTTTGCAGCCTTCTATAGGAAATCAGTACAGATGTTCCATTGGAGTTGCACAGCAAAGGGATAAACAGGAAACTGTGGCAACTCTGACACAGTCATTGTTGTGGAGTGTTAGGCCAGTGAGTTCCCATATGAAAGGGCAATGGATGATACTGGAAGAAACTGAAGAGAATATGGCACAAGAAGATGTTCTGGAACTTTCTATAGAATGTCCATATTAAATGGAGAACAAGGAATGTGCCATCAGTTTAGAAGAAAATGATCTAAGAGAAGAGTTGCTTGATTTAATAGAAATGGACAGACATATTAAGATCAATGAAAAAAATAGACTACAGAAAGTCAATAAAACCCCAAAAGTTAGAAGTTTGATAAAACAAATGAACACAGTAATTAGGAGTGTCCATAGGGATTTATGCGATATAACAGAAGTAAACAGGATATGTTACTGTGCAGCTAAATTAATAACAGATAGTCTTATCACAAAAACATGGGGTAGTAAGGGAAAGGAAGTGGAGAAACTGAATTCCATCATGGAAGTATTAAATACAGAAAACTATAAAGCAATTAAGACAAGAAGTGTCACTGTTAGGAAAAGGGAACAGATTAACAAAAATACTCAGACATGATAAAAGCAATGTGCAGCATCAGAACAGAGCGGGATCTATTGTGCATTATCACAAATAAACTAAAAATATCAGCACAAGCAGAAAAACATAGAAGATATGTAGATAAACATAAAGGAAAACTACAAAATAAGCAATTTATTGATTACCCAAAACAATGTATAGAGCATTGGAAAATGAGGCAAAAGGAATTGAAACACCACCAAAAAAAGAAGAAATAGATCCATTTTGGAGAAGTGTCTATATTATCTTATTGAAGAGGCATTGCAGCAAATGCCTCTTCATTGACCCATAAAGAATAAACCACCAGTTCTGTGAACAGCCGATTCAGAGATTTTTTTCTTAGGGAAAAAAATCGCTTGGCCATCAGTGTTAATTTTCCCCTTTCTCCACTGTAGTGCGATCTCAGAGTTGATATATTGGTTAGAGGGGTGTGGCCCTAGTAAAAACTTAGCTGATTCGGCCATTTGTGGAATTGGTGACTCATTTTTTAGGGGTCGATGAAGAAGCTTTCACTGTAATGCCTCTTTGATAAGATAATATAGACCCTTTGGAGAAATATCTATGAAGATCCTGTTGAACATAACAAAGATGCTAAATGGATAGAAGAAGTAAATGAAAGAATAAAAAGTTCAATTGCAGAGGATATGAAGTGGGATGAAGTAACGGCCAGAGAGACTGAAACAAAGTTAATAAAAGCTAACTGGAAAACCCAGGCCCAGATGCAGTACCTAACTTCTGTCTAAAAGTATTCACTTCTTTGCATGAAGATTTAGCTATGAGTAAGAACTATTTATATGAACATCCCGAAGCGACACCAGCCTAGTTGACATCAAGAACCTGCTAGCTATCCTAAAAACTATAGACCAATAACTTGCCTTCCAATGATGTATAAACTTGCTATACCAGGGATAAAAATTCAAAAGGGGATATATGAGGGTGACTCTATTACTGCTGCTATTCTGTCTTGCACTTCACCCATTAAGCTGTCAGCGTAACAGATTAGGTCATAGCTACAATTTGGCTCCTGGAAAACAACAAAATGTAAAGACTTATCTTCTTTTTTTAGATGATTTGAAACTGTATAGTTCATAAGATGAGGAACTGAAAGCACAACTGCAAGTGGTCACAACTTTTTAAGATGATATAAGAACATAATTTGGTCTTGATAAATTTGCAAAAATAACCCTTAAAGCAGTAAAGCTACAGACCCAATAAAACATCAGTTTGGGACAGGAATGTGATATAAAAGAACTTGAGCAAAAGGGAGTGTATAAATATGTGGGAACTGATGAAGGATCAACAATATAACACAAACAAATGCAAATAAAACTGTAAACCAATTTGCCCTTCCTGTCCTAATTTAAAGTTTTGGAGTGAGTGATTAGCCCCAAACAGTGTTGGCTTACAGAAGAAAACAAAAGCATGCTTCATGCTCATCAGATGATTTATAAAAATCAATGCATACCAAGATTGTATATTCCCATTATGAAGGAGGTATGTGCCTCCTTGAAACTGATGCACATGTATAGATCTGCACTCATGGGACTGCATACATATCTGCTGACCTCACAAGACCCAAATGTAGTGAAAGTTTTGAAACATAATCCACAAGTCAAGCTCCACTCGAGTAACCCACATGCGAGATCCCAACCTGGTATGTGACATCAATAGGACTTGCTGGTAGGACAGATTTGTGTCCCAGAGACCCCACTTTTGTGGAATAGACTCCCTCTTCATGTAAAGCAGAGTACCTTATTAAACCTTTTTAAGCACAACCTGGATAACAAGATGGGAAACATAAAATACACCCTTGGGATTCCACCTATGTCCCAGATGGACACTGGCATAGGGTGCTGACTTGTTGGAACATGGGCTAAATTCTTGGCTAGGCTTGTAAGGGCTTCGGGGCCAATAGCATAGTAACTTCCTATGATCCTTTGATAAGTCTAAGCTGACTTCCCTGCGTAGTTTAGCAGAAGCATATTGGTGTCAATCACCAATGGAATTCAAACCAGAAATGGATAAAAATCAGGCAGAACTGAATGTGCCAAGAAAACAAAAGAAATAATATAAGGCGAAGGATCAGATGAGAAAGCAAGAAATGTGTAAAATGCCTAAATGTAGTTGCAAGTATAGGAAACTTTTGGAACCAATCTCATGTTGATCAGGATCAAACACAGGAATGGTTAAGCAGTGGTGAATTTAACCCAAAAGATGAAAGGTTAATATTGGTGGTAAAAGATAGTGGACTATGTACATGTTGGTTTACAAAGTCTATTGAACATGTGGGAGAAACAGACAAATGTAGGTTTTGTAAAACAGAATTGGAAACAGCTGCACATTTAGTAGTTGGCTGTGACATACTAATGGCAGAAGGACTGTATACTGAATGGCATAATAATGTGGCAAGATTGTTGCATTGAGGATTCTGTAAACATTATGGTACTGAAGTGGCTGAAAAATATTGGAAGCCCGAGTCGCAAAGCATCCTAGAAAATGATGAAGGTTATTTCGCATGGAATCACCCTTTACTGACAGTTCAAAAAGAGATGCGAGAAAACCAGATATAGTAGTCCATGAAAATAAGGCAAAAGTAGCATTGCAATGAAACTGCTATACTCAGGGACTACAGTGTCATACGTACGGAGAGATACAGTCATAAAGTATCAGGATTTGCAGGCAGAAATGAGGGCAATGTGGAAGATGGATAACCAGACAGTTCCAGGAGTAGTAGATGCAACAGGTCTTTAAAAAAAAAGAAATTAAAGTCATACTTGGATATTTTACTGATACATGTAACTCCATATGAATTGCAGAAGGAGCCATTACTGGCCTCACTGTGGGTGAAGAGCACTTCTGGATAAAATCAAAGATTGAAACAATACTAATTTCATGAACTTTAATCATAATTTGACTTAAGAATGGAGTCCATTCCCATCATGGTATTAGATAAATTAAAAAAGAGCATCCCTGGATATTGTTTGGACCCAGTTTGGCTGTGTTTGGTGATAGCAAGTGTCACCAGGAGCTCCCTATTAAAAGTTTGGTGGAGTTATTCTGATAGCTATTTTATGAGGGAAGGTGTGGGGGTGGTGACTGAAGTTTGAGCTGACTTGGTCAGTCAGCGAATTTTCTTAGTCACTCAACTCAGTGAAGGTAGTACCATTGACTAGCAGTTTGGCACACTGATGTGTGCTGCCTTTGACTAATCAGACACAGTTGTAGAAGGCTGTATGGTTGTCTTTAGCCTGTGACACTGTCTTGTCCTTGTAATTGGTCCTGTTGCACTTTCTTAGTTTCCTGCTTAGTTTAATTAGAGAGCTCCTATCGCTATGGGAGTTGCTCTTCCTGATTTTAGCCATGACATTTTTCCTTTAGTTATATACCCTATTAATGTTAGGATTACACCAGTGTGGTTGGTTTTTAATGTTTATTTTGGGCTTATTGCTAATATTTATTGCAGCCTCTATATATATAGTCATTTACATGGTTGTACTAGGGTCTCTGTGAATGCCCTATAGATTGCTGAGAACTTGGGGTTTGGAGGGGCATTGAATTTTGATGAACTATCACTTAATATTATGTAGTTTGCTTTGGAATAGTTCCTAAGTGTTACAGTGTTTGCTGGAGTTACTGAGTTGATTTTTATTTTGAAGGAGACAGCTTTGTGGTCTGATCGCACCAGTGTGGACATGACATCGGGGGGGGGGGCAGTGATGTGCTCTCCCATATTGGTGAGTACCAGGAGGAGTATGTTTGAATCTCTAGTGAAGAGTATTTTTGTTAAAGAAGTCCAGTAATCATCCCTGTGACTATGAAGTTGTGTGTTTCTCAGTCTATAGAGGGGTATCTAATCTCTCATGAATAGGGTACTTGGTTTAATGGTGAGTGCCATCAGCAGGTATAGGTATGAGTTAATGGGATTCTAGGGACATAGAGGGTGACCTATAATTTGCTAGGATATGGTATCATACTTCGTCTTTATTGAGTTGCACATGAATAAATTCTAGTGCATCGACCTATTTAACCAGTGTAGAGTTATTCTTGCTGCAAATATAGACTGAGATTCCTCTACCTTTTACCCCTGTTTATGCAGATGATGATCTAAATGGGTGGAAGGCACTGAAGCCTTGCACTACTGGAATACTTTCTGCAGATTTAAATCATTTCTTGGTAATGGCACAGATATCTGCATTCTTCAGAGTGAGTAGATCTTGTAGGGTGTGGAGTTTCTTGCTTAGGCAATAGGCTCCAAGCATTCAGCAGTAACACTTTTAGGTTTTGTTTGCTAACTGAAGTGCAAAAGAATAAAATAAATCTCTTTTCTTCCAGGGATAAAAGAAGGAAGCTTACGCCACTACTATGCAAATCTTGGGAACCGGCAACTTGTAACTCCTTCCAAACAATGTATCCAAGGTACCATCAAATAAGAGCAGCAGCCGTAAAGCGAAAAACACACTTTAATCCAACATAAAAACGAACACGAACAGCATGGAAAGTTAAGCGCTTTCACCTGTACACATCACAGGCTTCATCAGAACTAACAAACATTTCAGTTAACTGCCATTTAAATTACCTTTTTGGCGCCAAACAGTACTCGCTAATTTAAAGAAACAATGTACCCAAACAAATTTTTATATGTTTAACGTTGCTGTTTTCTTAAAACTGATCAATTCATCAATACATAGTAAATAAATATATTAGCAATAATAAATAACTGCATATGAATATTAACTAAATATATATAATGTATAAAATATGACTAACACTACATATTATACAATAATATATAACTATATAGTGTCCTAAACATATATCAACCAATAATTGTGTGTTAATAATCACATTAAAATGCTTTAAAATTGCTTTAAAAATGCTTTAAAAATACTTTGAAAATACTTTAAAAATAGCTTGGAAATTCCATTACAAAAAAAAAATATATATATATTAATCAATTAAATGTGAGTAAAGGTTTGATTGAAATGTAATCATTCAGACCTGGAGTGGTACAGGCATCCGTAAATATTTGCCACCACATTTCACGGTAGGATAAATACCCTTTCATATCACCTCCTCTAGGGTCTGATTTAATAACATCTATAATACCAAATGAAAACTGATGATCAGAACCGTATTGATTAATATGTCTATACAACGCGTTCTTTTCATCTGCCTTTCTAATACAATACATGTGGTCATACATGCGTTTGTTGAACTGCCTCTCAGTTTTCCCAATATAGAAAGCTGAACAGGGATGGAGCAGGATTAACTCAGGATCCACTCAGTGATGAGAGGTCATCAAGCAGATGGAGCTCTGGGAAAAAGAGCAGGAGACAATTTATAGTAAGGGAAGTTTACTCAACTGCAATACTGGTTTTCTGGACAGCTGCTTAGCATTATGGATATATGGAAAACAATGGGAGAAGAAAGTACTTAAATAGGTTACACAACAGACAATAGCAATGAAAGAGTGCATGTGTTTGGACATCAGATTACCATAAGGGGTGGAAGCCAGAGAGACAGCCTTTTAAAACCACTTGAGAAAAGTGTGGGAGGGTTGGTGAAAAGTTCAAACTCGAGCTCTAGTTCTATGGTTACAATTTCAGAAACTTTAACTTAATATCTCATGGTGGGAGGGGAGCAGACTCAAAGAACAGGGGTAAAAAACAATAGCAAGGTAAAGAGAAAGGCACTGGAATCCAACGTTCACTACTGCAGTCTCACCACAGATTAAGGCATCAGAATACTGGAATGTAACTTTAAGTGGGTATATATAGCTATAAAATGTACTGAAGCACAACTTTTGGAGCATAATTCACAGTACTACTACTTCTGCTAGTATTAATATTACTACTGTAATCCTACCACAGATTAAGGCACCAGACTATGCAGACATTTACCAATACATGGCTAAATGAAGCACAAATCTGGCAGTAGATCACAGTTCTGACACAACTGTGAAAGAATCAACAAGAGTGACACCCCAGACTGGGTTCAAAATACAAAAACTGCCTTTGACATGAAATTCTACTTATGGAAATAGTGTAGTGTAATGTATAAGCAATGCTAAAGTATTGCAGTAAACCCAATCTTCACGCAACTGCAAATGCAGCTATAAAGTCTAAGGTCCCAGAGCAAACTTAAAAACAAATGCAAACAAAAAACTTTTTTGCTAAACCAAAAACCAGAGTAGTGCAAAAAGCATCACCACTCAGTGCCTTGAATGTTAGGAGAAGAAGATCACGCAAGTGTGGTAGTAAGGATGCTTTTAGTAAGATGTAAAAATACAATGTGTGCAATATGTGTGAGCTGCACTACTGTCTTATAGCTGACATCTCAGTAGATGACTCCTTCATTTCCAACATCTGTAGCTTCTTTCAAAGGAGAGCCTGGAAATATTTGTGCATGTGTTTAACATCGCAATCAACAACAAAGACTGTAGTGTGTGCGTGGGGGGGGGGGGGTTGGTTGGTTTCATATCAGTCTTAATACAATATTTTTTTTCTGCAGTTCAAGCAACCATTTACAAGATGATCCCATTACATCTTTGGTGGAGATGAAAGAAGTTGATGATGAATGCAATGTAGTTCACTTTGGTGTAGAATTCATAGTGCCAGGTTAGGTCTAAGAGACTGGAGAAAAAATAAGGCAAGTCTTATGGCAGTAGCAACATAATGGGTCTATAGTACAGAGTGCTCACATGAACTTCTTATGGGCAATAAGCACATATTTCCAGAACAGAGATTAAATTCTGGTTAGGCTGGCAGAAGACCAGATAGGTGAATTCATGTAAAATTGAGAAAGATAGATCAGCAACCTCTTTTACAATGCATGTGGCAGTGACTAGTTACTAGTTGCAACACAAAGGCAGCCACTGTATAGCAAAATTCTGGTAGAGCAACAGGTTAATAAATTAGGTTTGACTAGATAGGAATAAATGTAGGAAGTCATCAGGGGGTCACCTTGTAAATGCAGTGGTATGAAAAACTGATATGGTTACATGTTGCAAAGGTGGCACAGTGCCGGTATCCCTCATGCCCTAGCAGTACTTTGGTAAGCTGCTGAGGTCACCTTAGTGAGGGGGGAAAATATGCTCTCCTGTAATTATAATAACACAAACAAAGGTAGAGATACATACATTCCTATAACAGACAAAAATAGGCTAGGATCTGGTGTAGGCTTGAGGCCTTAGTAATGGAAATACAAAACAAACATATTAACACAAGTACCCAGTCTCTCTTGGTCAATTGATCACTTCCCAATAAACTCTGCACTTTTGAAGGCATACTGCACATAAGAAAGGCATTAGTGAGACAGTACTCTGGAATTAAAAAGGCACATTTGTCGATCATTTTCTGAATTTCATGCATAAAGCCCATAAAATGTCATTGCTACTATGGAGGTTTACAGGTTCCCTTCCATCAAACAGAGAGTGTAGCAGACTTGAAGGATATTGTCATGTTTGCAAATTTGATGTTACTGTTAAGATGTACCCAGTTTTGTGATTGCTCATTTATGAGGAGAGAATGATTTTTGGACAATATGAGATGTCCTTTTGCAACTGAACATGATTAATCTAGACTTGTCTAGGATGGAGCCTAGTTGTAAGTTGAAGATTGCATGGCAGAGATATATCAGTAGATGAGGCTATCAAAGTTATTAACTGAAGGTCAAGCAAGGAGGAGTACAAGAGGCAAGGGAGCATGGTAAACAGTGATGAGAGAGATGCACCAGAATGGTGCACAGTTATGGGAGAGATGCACCAGAAACAAGTTTTTAAAGACAGGATGGTATGCACCTGTCAGGTAGTCATCTGGATTAATTCAATAGGGATTTAACAAGCAATCAGTGACCTAGGAGATAAGGAAGAGTTAAAAAGGGGTATTTTTTTTAAAAAGAGTAGTAAAAGTTATGACTTTATTGTTGCAAGATGCTCAAGTGATGAGGCAGAGAAAACAGTGTGTGTGGTGAGGAGATAGATACTTGGATATGTGAAATGCCCAGTGTGCATTTGCCATTACTTTCAGCCAATAAAAATGTTCAAGTTTACTAACAAGTTTGAATAAAAGAGTGCAAAAAGTAAGGTTTGAGGTGTTACTGATCAAGACACCCCCATCTGTAGAATGCTAATAAAGTATTGATCAGAATGTGCTCGAGTGTCACTCTTTGGTAATGGTGCTAAAGCTTACCTACCCTGCTAATCTGCACACCCAATGTCACATATTTCTAGGATAGTAGTGAGGGTGTTGCAAGTAACCATATCTTTGTGGGTCTGGTTAATAGCACTAAGGTCTCCTAGAGGAACATATAATAGAGGATAAAGTTGGGGAGGCCCTGAATGTAAGTTTATTACTGACCTGACTGATACCTATAGGGAATGAAAACAGAAAGGACTGGTAGGACCACAGAGCACCTGACTGAGTATATATGCTTGCCTGAAGTGAAAATTTTGAGCACCATTGTTGTGCAAAATCCTAAAATATGTATTGCCCATTACAGGTGTTTTCATTGTGACAGCATCTCCAAAGGATATGTAAGCCAGGTAAGGGAAGAAGTAGCATCTAATCTGAAAATGCAATGCCCAGGATTAGCAGTTCAACACAGCAGTCAAAACAATATCAAACAAAACTTAAGATGCCTTAGTAACTCTTGATTTACTACTGTTAGCAGTAAAAATGTGAGACAATAACACAGAATTCTTTATTCTAAACTGTTTCTATCAATGGTTTCATATCCTTTCACCAGCCTGTGATAACCCCAAATAGTGTCAGTCTCAGAAACTGACATATTCCTAAAGTAAAATAAATGCTCTAATTCTTTAGTCCAACATTAAACACATATATACCACTTGTTATGCACGCACAAAGCAGCTCAGCTTTTTCTGCTTACCAAAGAAGGATGAAATAATTAATACTAATAATTAACAGAGCATTGTTTTTAAAACAAACCAGCCAAGAGTCCATTTTAAAAAATATCTCAATAAAAGCCATGCTCAGTTCTTATATTACATATTACTACTCTAAGCTCATACTGTATTAAATTTCCTTGCAAACTAGTCTTTTTGGAGCAGATTGCAAGTACATTTGCAGATGTCATGCCAATGGCATAATCTTTGCTAATCCCTTCAAGAACGAATTAGAAATACAATTTTGTCATTAGAGCAGAGGGCTAAAGCACTGACTTGTTAACCAGATGCTTCCTGTGCCAAGAGTACAGTGTATAAATTATTTACCTTCATTTGCCTGTGTGTTGGTCTAGGCTCCTTAATGGTTTCCTGGACTGCAAGCCTAGTAACTGCCTATACACTTACAATAAATAAAGAAATGAAAGAATAAACCCCCTGCCCTTTAGCCTCCCCCCCATTTTTTTTATTTAACTTGCATGTCATACATATAACTGATTTTTTTTTTATGATCAGTGTTCACAGTTTGTCACTGACGAATGGACAGCATTTTCATCATCATTTTCGGTTTTATTTGCCATAGTGAAAGTCTTCATGGTATAAAACTGAGCAGTGCAGACTAGACATCCCTTTCTCCAGCAGTAGTATGTAGTTTATCCTGTGCAATAGCTAGTTATTCCCAGACAAAACAAGAGGTAAAACCCTTGAGTCTCTCATGTGTCTATGCCTAAATCTCCTTCTGGTGGAGCATGCTTGCTACAGCTCTCATGGGGGGCACCAGTGGCCTCCTCAGATAGTATGCAAACCACCACATCTGATTCTTGTCAGCTTGGAGAATTAATACCCATGTACTATCAGTTTTTCCATTATTGCTGAGTACTTTACTGTATCTTGATGACCAATCCCAGCTAACCTGTGAAGGAACACTCAAAGCTCGTGACTATAGGTGAAGATGGATATATTCACTGCCTGGTAAACTAAGAGTTTCTTTCCATGACTCAGTTTTTACTTCTTACCTCATGTCTTGTTCAGCATCTGTAATACTGCCACTACTGCACCTATCAAATTGTTGATCTCCTGACCCTTTTACCATTTATTAAAATCTAAATTTCTCCAGTTGACACAGCTCCCCCTCCACCTTAATCTAGAGAGAGCATTTCACTATCTTCTGAGAGAGAATCAGAGCTTACTCCACAACAATAATTTCCATCTCAACTGCTTCATACTCAGCAACACATTAGTCCAAGGCATGGTGGAGATCACTGCCTCTTGAGACTAGGAGGACATCCTTTGCAAACAGCAAACCTAGAGCACACACTGCCAAAGTGGATACTTTCCAATCCTCTACTCTGAGTGGTGATCTGACCTACAAGGCAGTCTCTGACCATCCCTGATGGAAATGTTACATATTCACAAACTAATTGCTTGTGAATTACCTGCTCCAAAGATCTAAACCAGATCTATGACATGAATAATCACACTGAAGAGATAGATGTCTCTCAGAGATTGGCCACCTTCTGGACTAGACTTCCTATTCATATGAAGCAGAGCCTTTACCTGATCATCTTCAAGCTCAAGTTGGACAGATGGATAGGAACTCGCAAATTCACTCGTGGGGTGGTACCCATGTCCCTTATGGACAGGGGTAGTCTGTAAAACTAGTCAACGCCCCATTTGTGACCCTTTAGGTAAAATCTGGGTAAAACTGGCTATGCTTGTAAGGGATCTTGAGCTGTTAGCCTAGTAATCTTTTATGAACCTATGAAGCTCTGAGATCTAGTCACTAAATCACAAAAAGGAGAGAAGATGTGACCTACTTAGCAGAATCTTATACCTGATTAAAATGTAGCTATTTTCAAAGGTAGTGCTATTCCGACAATAATACAGCTAAGAGACTTCACAGCTGCTTAGAAATATTGCATTCAAAAGGGAAAGAAAATGTTTTTACAGTAAATAAAGTTAGAATTCCATGAAGCTTCTACTGCAAATTGTGACTTTGGTGTAAGAAATAGACAATGGGCTGGATTCATGATGGCTTGCATGGAGTCTAAGAGTAGAGTAAGACTCCATGCAGCCATCATGTCCGACGAGCGATCCACGAACAGCCTGTAGGGGCGTGCAAGAGAGCTCCTAAAACGGCTCTTACATGGACAAGGTTTGGATATGCAAATTACCTCACTTGCAGCTGAAAGGCATGCAAATGAGGTAAATTTGTGATCCAGGAAGCACAAACCTGTCCGTGTAGGAGCCGTGTTAGCTGCAGAAATGTACTCAGTTAACAACTGAGTACCGTTCTGCAAATACCACAATGGAGACTTGTCAGCTCCAAATAAAGGTTGCATATGTTCCAGGAAGCATTCCAATGGCCAAATATGTGGCCACTGGCAACGTACCCACATGCAAAATTAAAATAAAAATGTTTATTTTTTTTCGGCGATTGCCGGTGTTTAAATGTAGCACAGCACCGCGCAAACGGGCTGCGCTGCAAAAAAACAGAAAAATAAAAATTTAAAACCCACAAACGGGGGGTTTATGAAAACCATCAATTTACACTGTAAGGGAATAGCAGGCTGAAAACAACATGGCCACCGAATAGGGGTTGCCGAAGGGGGAAGCTCAGTGTAAAACATGTAACTAAACATTAGTAGGCAATCCTATGTAAATGAGTGTTAGGATACTGAATCACACTTTTACATAGCAAATGAGCACATTCCCTAGAGTGTAGGAGTAGGATAAGGGGAGTAACAGAGTAGGAGATAGGTGACATCACAGGGGGGTATGTATGAAAGAAGTGAAGCTCATTGGACCAGAGTGGCATGTGAAAGCTGTCAGACATCATGGAAAGAGGTGTGTCAACAGGTAGACAAGGGAAAGCCAAGAAATGGAAGGTGTACACTGTGGATAACACCAAAGTTTCTTGCTGAGCGTGCATGCGTGCGTGTGCATGCTGGGAAGCCGAGTAAGATGGAGAGCGCGAGTGTAAGCATGAGTGTGCGCGTTTCCGCCGGGGTAAGCATGTAGAAGCCTGTTTAAAGACTTGTAAGCGCATTTGCACTGGTGTGCGCGCGTTTTAACCCGAATAAGCAAGTTGTAGTCCATCTAAGTATGTGTGCACTCATGTTAGTTGCTGTGTGCGTGTTTGCCCCTGTATGCACGTTGCTCCCCCCTGAGGAAACAGACAGGAAAAAGGAAGCACAACAAATTGTAGGAAGCTACCAGGGAGTACTAGCAGAGCTAGCAGGTGAAAACAATCAGAATCAGGCAATTACACAGGCAGAACAGTAGCCCAGCCCAGCACTGAAAACTCTGCAAACAACAGTGTAGTATGTGTCTCTCAAGACACACTGCAACACTGGAGTAAGCTACTAGAAGTGAAAACTGAAAAAGCTTCACTCAGACAAAAAATGCTAGGGGCTGCCATAGCTGTTATAAGGCGACATATGCAACATGCTGAGGGTGGTGACAATGCAAATGCTGCCGGACAACCCACAGTGAGGAGACGGAGAAGAGTGTACAGGCCCAGGGTCACCTACCAGGGGTTACATGAGCTGGAGATAGTGGAGAGCTATAGAGTGGACAGAGACCTGCAGCAAATTGTTGAGCTGTGCAGGCCACTCCTCACACACAGAACCAACAGAGGGGAACCCATCCCAGTGGAAACCAAGGTATGTTTTGGCCTAAGAATACTAGCAACAGGTACCTTCCAGAGACCAACTGGTGATATGATGGGGATATCACAGGCATCAGCATCCCGGGTACTGCACCAGTTCCTGGATGCCATGTCAGCACATGTCGGTGATCATGTATATTTCCCCAAATCCCGTGAGGTATTGGCCAGCAATATGCGTCTCTTCCAGCAAATAGCGGAATACCCTGAGGTAGTGGGTGCAATAGACTGCACGCATATACGCATCAAAGCACCAGCCGGTGAGCGGGGTAGGGCCTACATTAACCGCAAGGGCTTCCCTCCATCAACTGCCAGGTTGTGTGTGATGCCCAGGGCATAATAATGAATGTGTGTGCTGGCTGCCCTGGAAGCTACCATGATTCCCATATTTGGCATCTGACGCAGCTGTACCAGACATTTGCCAATGGGGACATCCCACATGGTCACCTATTGGGGGATGCTGGTTATGCACTGGAGCCGTGGCTGACGACACCCATCAGAAATGCACACACACCTGAACAGGAACGCCATAATGAGGCACATGCACAAACACGTAATGTAATAGAGCGTGTGTTTGGGCTGCTCAAGTCACGGTTCCGGTGTCTGGACACATCTGGTGGAGCCTTGCAGTACTCATCAACTTCATGTACCCAAATTGTCATAGTATGTGCTATGCTACATAATATGATTCTGCGAAAACAACTGCAGCAGGACCAGCATAGGCCCGGCCCAAACAGCCCCCCACCATTGCCAAGGCCATCACAGGCAGAGCGTGACTCAGAGGAAGAACAACCTGAGCCTGCCCCAGTAGGCAGAAGGAGGCGTGCCCAGTATGCCTTGGCATTGGCAAAGAGGCAACACATAGCACTTACACTGGCTCAGTAGGAACCCTGGAAATTATACCTCTCTCTGCCTCACACATATAGAAAAAGGGATGCCTAAGTTGATACAACCTGCTTTCAAACATGTACAGGGAGTGTAGTATGTGCATCCAACATAGGCAGCCCTGCAGCACCACCTGAGGCATGATTGCCATGTGTTAAGCAATGTAACACCAGGTAGTATATGCAAACTTGATGACCCATGAGTAACATCCTACCCTCACCAAGCATGATGCCACAATATGAAGACAAGATGATCAATTACAACAATTGGCTTAAGTATTGTTGTTAGTCAAAGGGGATCCAATGCCTGTCAGCCTGGAAAGACATGCTGAGCAAGACACAATGCTCCGCTAGGGATGGCTTGCACCTATCACCCCTGGTCTTTTGGATACTGGCAAAGGCTGTTGTCACCCCCATAGTGCCTTGAATAGGTAAGGCTCAAAACACAAACCCACCTCCATAGGTATCACAAGGGATACAAAACTAGAAGTAATGCTACCCAATGCCAGAAGTCTAAACTGCAAGATGCATGCAGTCCAAACTCTCCTCCGCATGGAGAAGGTTGATATCTGTGCAGTAGCAGAAACCTGGTTCAAGGCTCCCAAGAGCACACTAGCACTACCAGGTTACACCTCATACCATGCTTTACAGCCCCAAAACATGGAACAAACTACAAAAGGAGGGTGAGTATCAATAATTGTCAAGGATACCCACACTCCCAGGTTGGTGCCACAGCATGAAGCAGCACAGACTATCCACGTGCAAGTAACAGTGGCTAAAACTGCCTCCCAGTTCGTAGCCTGCTACAGACCACCCTCCAAAATCCAGGAACCCCACTTGGCCTACTTGAGAACTCATGAAAATATGAAGGTCTCTCCAAACAACATTATATTGGGCGACTGCAACTACCCAAACATAGACTGGGAGCATTATTCTAGCTCCAACACCCTAGGCCAAAGGTTCCTAGACTTCATAAACCGAAATGCTATGGAGCAACTTGTCACCACTCCCACAAGAGGGGTAAACATACTGGACCTGATAATCATCAACATGGGGACTCTATGGCCAAGACGAGAAGTGTATCCCTCACTGGTAAGATCAGACCATAGAGTAATCTCACTGGATATGCACATCCTGGCCCCAGTCCCTGGCCAGAAAACCACAGTGAAAAACATGTGTAAAGCAAATTTTGCACTCCTCCAAACTGAGGTGGAATCCATTAAAGCCCTTGTGCCTGTGGAAAATATGGCCCAGACCTCAGAACCTTTTATGAATGCATTCTATGAACACCTTCAGGAATACATGGATTATGCAATCCCAGATAAAACCAAGACCCAATCCTCCAAAGGCAGGCATCCTGTCTGGTGGACCCCAGCCATTAACAAACCATGCAAGAGAAGGAGGAAGCTATTACATGATAGAGCATAACCCAAAAAGGGAAGGCATCACTGATCAGTATTATGACAAAAAACTATGGCCACACATAAAATCCTCTAAGGCCAGCTACGAGATAAAAATTGTACAGGATACTAAGGATAATCACAAGGCTTTCTTTACTGATGGTAGGAACCTGGGTGGGAATTCCCAGATATGCTCAGAATTAGTCCAAAATGACAAACGATACACCAAACCCATAGACATTGCCAACATCCGACCTGACAGGTTCAGTGCAAACTCCCCCCCCCACACCAAAAGGCTAAATATCTCTCCCAGCAGAGTGCTGGCCCCCTGACATTGCAGATGCTCAGGTAACAGCCAGCGTCCCTAAAGCAAAACACACAGCATCAATGGGACCAGATGGTGTCCCGGGCTGCATCCAACATAAAGTCCAAGAAGAACTGAACACCAAATAAAACTACTGCTCAGTCTCAGCCTTACCACAGGATATGTACCCAAACAGCAGTGTACAGCAACAGTGGTCCCTCTCCACAAAGGTGGTGCCTGAATGGATCATGCAAACTTTCACCCCAGAATCCTGAATAGCATGGTCTGCAAAGCTATGGAAAGGATCATCATGGACCTCAGAAATAAAGATATTGGGGACCTACAGACACTGGACCCTACCCAGTGTGGCTTTCTTAAGGGCAGATCCTGCCCCTTAAACCTGGTTGAGTCATTTGAAACAGTCACCAAGGCCATTGATGAGGGGAAGGTGGTCCACACAGCCTACCTGGACCTTGCAAAAACCTTCCATACAATACCCCACTTGGTCATTATAGATAAGCTCACCAGCTTAAATATAAACCCCTGTGTCACTACCCCACTTGGTCATTATAGATAAGCTCACCAGCTTAAATATAAACCCCTGTGTCACTAGATGGGTTGCAAACCAGCTCAAGGACAGAACTGACATGGTCAGAAATGCTGGAGCCATGTCAGAGTCCAAACCAGCTACAACTGGCATCCCACAAGGCTCGGTCCTGGGACCCCCCCTTGTTTGGTATATATTTCTCGGAGGTACAGGCCAACATGGAAGGACTGTGTCTGAACAAGTTTGCAGATGACTACAAACTGGGTGCCATATCTGACCCTCCAGCTGACACAAGCATCCTCCAAAAGGGCCTCATAGAAACAGACAACTGGTGCCACAGCCATGTCATCAAGCTAAACACAAAAAAGTGTATAGTCATCCCCTTTGGAAAAACAGTAAGTGCCCACCAATTACCACATAGGTGGTAACCCATTAAGTACAGAAGAAGTAATAAGAGACCTGGGGACACAAGTTGATAGAAATCTCGCATTTGACAACCATGTGGCCGTAGTGGTTATAAAAACATTTCACATACCCACCTAATCATGAAGGCATTCACATCTAGATCAGGGGAGGTCATCATGCCTCTTCAGTCATCCTTCATCAGGCTCACAATTGAGTACAATGCCCCTTGTGGGATGTACCTTAGCAGACACCTCCAGCAACTGGAAAGACCCCAAATCTGCCTGATTAAACAAACTGCAGCTCCACAGAGTGGCATACTGGCTGCCCAGAGGTGATCTGTGCCTGATGTATAAAGCCATGTCCAACCTGGAATCAATGCACATGCTGCACCTTGTAAAATCTGAATCCCATTGAGCTATGCACATGAGAGACCTAAACCTCAGCACTGAAATAATTAGGACATGCTGTAGTGATTGATCCATAACCCAGAAGCTCCCTCCACTCTCGAGTAAATTCACAGTCCAGGTTAGCCAGAGTGTCCCTCATTGACTCTCTTCAAGAGGAATCTTGATGAGTGTATGGCAGATTGTAGGTTTACCCTGGGTATCACTTTTACGTCACAGTTAGACAGAGGCACAGTATACTAACCTTGAAAAATGTCATGGCAAACTCCAGTTAAAATGTGTGTTGAAGGACAAACACACTCTGACTAGGATTAGAAATGCCCTAGGGCACATAGCCTAGTGTTTGTCAATGTTCACCCAAGTTGCGGAATATACTAGTAATGTTGGACAAGCCTGGTTTAAGTAGGCCATAGCTGAACAAAATGCAACATGGTCATACCTTAGTCTGGTGTGCTCAGTATGAATATTTAAAGCAGTGATGGGACTCAAACCCAGGACACTGTGGACCAGCGTGAAATGACTGAACCACTACACTATGACAATATTACAGTGTTTTGTCAGTATGAAAGAATGTTGACAAGTGTATGCAAACTGTCCCATGGAAACCCTGCAGGCACAGCATAATCCCTGTTGGGTTCAGACACAAAGCAGTTGGGCAGTAAGAACACAACATGACTTCCAACACACACACACTATACATGTCAAATATTGTTCAAGTTCACACACAACCACAAATGTAGTGGACCTCAGATCTCAACATCATCATTTAAATTGATTTTAACTGTGTGGAAGGAATATTAACTGAACTGGAAGTTTTCACTCTGCTCTTCAGTTAGTCCGACCCACCCTCCCTGTTTTTGTTTTGGTGTTAATCTTAGTGGCCTTGCAACTGCCCGCCCCTCTTGTAAATTTGTGTTTGGATACTCCTTCTGGGCCCATCTCATTTGCTCACTCAACTGAGTGCAGTGAGATCATATTCTGATTTCAAGCGCTCCTACTGTGTACAAAGAGAGCATCTGGGAAACAGAAAAAAAAAAATTTAAGCTTGTTTCCTGCCTTTCCTGTTAAGTGGTATAGACTATTTTTGGGCTTCTGAGCCCCCAAGCCCTTCTGTGTTGGAGGGAAGCCTTCTAGCTTAGTTTTTTTTCTTATAACTAGCCAGTTTTCTAGTTTCAGCACTCAAATCTGTTTCTTTGATCTCAGCACTTGTTCAGAAAAAAAAAATTAATCTGCTTTTACTGTACTTGTGTTTCTACCTACTTTTTTACTTTTGCATCATCTTAAAAGTACTCAATTGTATTTATTACTGCTTGGTGTAACTCATTCTAAGCCTTTTGGTTTAAACACTTGGGCTTCGGACCTGTTGTTTTGCACTGAGAGGGTTTGTGGTCTGCACTGTAGTGGCAGAATAGGTAGCTTACATCCTTCTAGGTTGGGAACTGCTGATTGAGGGCTCAGTGTCTGTTATTCTAAAAGTGTATTAATTCTGGTTTAAGCACTTGGGCTTTCAGGCCAGTTATTTTACATTAAGAGGGTTCGTGGTCTGCACTCTTGTGGGAGGAGAGGCTGGACTCTGCCCTTCTGAGCTGGGAATTTCTGGTTGAAGGCTTATATTGCATGCATATCTGAACTGCTTCTTACTGAAGTTGGTGCGCCTTGTTTGCTGTGGCATAGACTGGATTCGGGCCTGCTGGGTCTAGCTTTGTTTGTGTAACTTGAGCACTAATCCAGGCATTCTCTAAAGTATTCAATTGTATTTATTACTGCTTGGTAGCAACTTGATTAAAGTGTAGCTATCATTCTAAGTCTTTTGGATTAAGCACTTGGGCTTCAGACCAGTTGTTTTACATTAGGAAGGTTTGTGGCATGCACTGTGGTGGCAGAACAGGTAGCTTTCATCCTTCTAAGTTGGGAACTGCTGATTGAGAGCCCAGTGTCTGTTATTCTTAAAGTGTATTAGTTCTGGTTTAAGCACTTGGGCTTCAGGCCAGTTATTTTACATTAAGAAGGTTTGTGGTCTGCACTCTTGTGGGAGAAGAGGCTGGACTCTGCCCTTCTGAGCTGGGAATTTCTGGTTAAAGGTTTATAGTGCCTGAATATTTGAACTGTATCTTACTGAAATTGGTACACCTTGTTTGCTGTAGCATAGACTAGATCCAGACCTGCTGAATCTAGCTTTGTTTATATGCTTGTTGTTTGTTTGCTTGTTATTTCCCTGGAATGCTAATTCCTCCTAATCTGGCTTCTCAGTGCTTCTGTGGATCACTAGTGATATCTGCATTGCTTACTGTACTTATTTCCTTGTTTCACTTGAAAGAAAGTTATTGTTTGTCGTTTTTGCATTTAAGTTACCTGTAACACATTGCACTTAAGTTACCTGGCACTTGCTCACTAAAGCAATTATATAAGTCGGCACTAAAAATTAAAAGCACTACACCCTCACTCCCCACTGGCCCTGGTTTTCAATTATTAAGGAATTCCCAATATTATTCTAGCATGTCCAAAGGTCAGTTGTCAATCTCCTCTCCGGTCCAGCTGGTGAATCTGGGAATCTTGAGGCAATGTTACAACTGCCTCATGTACACAGACAACCCTCTCCTCCTCCCAGAAAATTCCAACACATGTGAGAGATGCAACTATATAGCCAAACTGGAGGCTAAGCTCTCTCAACTCAGTACTGGCATAACCAGTCAGGAGGAGAAGGAAACCACACTCACTACAATTCCAGTCTCACATAGACCTACCATGACAGCAAACCAAACACATAATCACACAAAAACATACTCGGAGGCTCTAAATAAAGATCTGCCGAAGCAGAAGAGACCTCCAAAGCAGACACCCAAGCAGCCGCTACCCCAAAACAAAACACGTGCAACACATATCTCACAAAGCCAGTGTGCCAAACAGTCACAGCCCTTAAGACTAAACAACACACCTGATACACTTGTAATAGGTGACTCTATCGTCAGGCACACTGACGTCCCGCTCACCAGGCTGAACAAGGAGAGGGTCACGGTGAGCAGCCAGTCGGGTGCTAGGATCCGCCACATAACACATGCACTCAGGTCACTCCAAGGCAAGTACAAATATGACTCAGTCATTGTCCATGCTGGTGTGAATGACCTGAGACGTACCTCCCTAGACTACATGAAAAGAGACATAAAGGAGCTCTCTGAGCATGTAGCCCAGGCCGGTATGACCCTGACCTTGAGTAGCATCTTACCCTCACCAAGAATGATGCCACAATATGAAGACAAGATGATCAATTTCAACAATTGGCTTAAGTACTGGTGCCATTCAAAGGGGATCCAATGCCTGTCAGCTTGGGATGATATGCTCGACAAGCCACGATGCTTCGCTAGGGACGGCTTGCACCTGTCACCCCTGGGCTTTCGGATATTGGCAAAGGCTCTTGCTACCCCATAGTGCCTTTTTAGGCAAGGCTCAAAAGACAAACCCACCTCCATAGGTATCACAAGGGATAAGAAACTAAGAGTAATGCTACTCAACGCCAGAAGTCTAAACCTCAAGATGCACTTTTCGAAACTCTCCTTAGCATGGAGAACATCGATATCTGTGCAGTAACAGAAACCTGGTTCAGGGCTCCTGAGAGCACCCCAGCACTACCAGGTTATACCTCATACCATGCTTTTTGGCCACAAAACTTGGACCGAACCACAAAAGGAGGGGGAGTATCGATATTCATCAAAGATACCCACACCTCCAGGTTAGTGGCAAAGCACAAAGCATCAGAGACTATCCATGTGCAACTAACAGTGGGTAAAACTGCCTTCCGGTTT
Source organism: Protopterus annectens (assembly GCF_019279795.1). Taxonomy (NCBI): domain Eukaryota; kingdom Metazoa; phylum Chordata; order Ceratodontiformes; family Protopteridae; genus Protopterus; species Protopterus annectens. The sequence continues at coordinate 1,014,028,244 of NC_056739.1, read as the reverse complement.
ATAGCCTGCTTTAGACCACCCTCCCAAACCCAGGAACCCCACTCGGCCTTCCTGAGAACACTGGAAAATATGAAGGTCTCTCCAAACACCATTATATTGGGTGACTTCAACTACCCAAACATAGACTGGGAGCATTACTCTAGCTCCAATACCCTAGCCCAAAGGTTCCTAGAATTTATAAACTCAAATGCTATGGAACAACTTGTTACCACTCCCACAAGAGGGGAAAACATACTGGACCTGATCATCACCAACATGGGGACTCTATGCTCCAGACCAGAAGTGTATCCCTCACTGGTAAGATCAGACCATAAACTAATCTCACTGGATATTCACATCCCGACCCCACCCCCTGCCCAGAAAGCCACAGTGAAAAACTTCTCTAAAGCAAATTTCACACTCCTCAAAACTGAGGTGGAATCCTTCAAAGCCCCCGGGACTGTGGAAAATACGGCCCAGACCGCAGAATCCTTTATAAACGCATTCTATGAACACCTTCAGGAATGCATGGATCATGCGATCTAAATAAAACCAAGACCCAGTCCTCCAAAGGCAGACGTCCTGTCTGGTGGACCCCAGCCATAAACAAACTATACAATAGAAGGAGGAAGCTACTAAATGATAGAGCAAAATCCCAAAAAGGGAAGACATCACTGATCAGTATTAGCAAAAAACTACGGGCACACATAAAATTGTCTAAGGCCAGCTTCGAGAGAAAAATTGCACAGGACACTAAGGATAATCACAAGGCTTTCTTTAGTTATGTTAGGAACCTGGTGGTAATTCCCAGATATGCTCAGAATTAGTCCAAAATGACAAAAAATACACAGAACCCACAGACATTGCCAACATCCTAGCTGACAGGTTCAGCAAACTTCTCCCCTCCCACCAAAAGGGCAAATATCTATCCCAGCAGAGTGCTGCCCCTGACATCTCAGATGCTCAGGTAAGAGCCGCCCTCTCCAAAGCAAAAACACAGCATCAATGGGACCAGATGGTGTCCCGGCTGCGTCCTACATGAACTCCAAGAAGAGCTAAACCCAAACATAAAACTACTGTTCAATCTCAGCCTTACTACAGGATATGTGCCCAAAGAGTGGTGTACAGCAACAGTGGTCCCTCTCCATAAAGGTGGTGCCTCAACGGATCCTGGAAACTATCGCCCAAAAGCCTAACTAGCTTGGTCTGCAAAGCTATGGAAAGGATCATCATGGACCTCATAAATAAAGATATTGGGGACCTACAAACACTGGATCCTACCCAGTTCAGCTTTGTTAAGGGCAGATCCTGCCTCTTAAACCTGGTTGATTTCTTTGAAACAGTCACCAAGGCCATTGACGAGGGAAGGTGGTCCACACAGCCTACCCGGACCTCGCAAAAGCCTTCGATACAATACCCCACTGGCATTATAGATAAGCTCACCAGCTTAAATATAAACCCCTATGTCACTAGATGGATTGCAAACTGGCTCAAGGACAGAACCCACATGGTTAGAATTGCTGGAGCCATGTCAGACTCCAAACCAGTTACAAGTGGTGTCCCACAAGGCTCAGTCCTGGGACCTCTCTTGTTCGGTATATATTTCTCGGAGGTACAGGCCAACACGGAAGGACTGTGGCTGACCAAGTTCGCAGATGACTGCAAACTGGGCACCATAATCGACTCTCCAGCCGACACAAGCATCCTCCAAAAGGGCCTCATAGAAACAGACAACTGGTGCCAGAGCCATGGCCTCAAGCTAAATGCCAAAAAGTGTATAGTCATCCCTTTGGCAAAACAAAGTGCCCACAAATTACCACATAGGTGGTAATCCATTAAGTACAGAAGAAGTAATTAGGGACCTGGGGACCCAAGTTGATAGCAATCTCTCATTTGACAACCACGTGGTCAAAGTGGTTAGAAAAACATTTTATATAGCCCACCCAATCATGAAGGGATTCACATCTAGATCAGGGGAGGTCATCGTGCCTCTTTACTCATCCCTCATCAGGCCCATAATTGAGTACAATGCCCCTTTTGGGATGTACCTTACCAGACACATGCAGCAACTGGAAAGACCCCAAAAGTACCTCACCAAGAGGATCAAAAGGCTCAAACAGATGCCATATGCTGCCCGGTAAAAGAAACTCCAGCTCTACTCAGTGGCATACCGCCTGTTCAGAGGTGATCTGTGCCTGACGTATAAAGCCATGTCCAACCCGGAATTAATGGACATGGTGCACCTCAGAAAATCCAAATCCCATCGAGCTACGCGCTCGAGAGACTTGAACCTCAGCACTGAAATAAATAGGACATGCTGGAGGGACAGATTCATAACCCAGAGGCTTCCTTCACTCTGGAATAAAATCCCAGTCCAGGTTAGGCAGAGTCCCTCATTGACTCTCTTCAAGAGGAATCTTGATGAGTGGATGGGAGATCGTAGGTTTACCCCGGGTATCACTTCTGTGTCACTGTTAGACAGAGGCACAGTACACTAAGCTTGAAAAAGGGCATAGCAAAATAAATTTAAAATGGGTGGCGAAAGCCAAACACATTCTGGCTAGGCTTATAAATGCCCTAGGGCAGATAGCCTAGTATGGAACCTATGAACCTATGAACCTATGAACATATGGAAAGGTCACACTGGGCATGCTCACACACTTTGATAAATGAGACATATGTCAGGCAACAAACCATGGAAAGCCTGAACTGGGCATGCTCACACACTTAGGCCATGTCTCAGTATAGCAGTCGGCCACACATATCTGGCATTTGCATGTGTTAAGCCAGGAACCTCCCACAATACAGCAATCTGCCCAGTGCACACAGTTAAATGACAACAGAGACATAAGTAATATACTGGAACCCTGCCATGATCAAACATCTTCCACAGATACACAAGTTGTTCATAGAAACAGGGAAAGCTATATAAATAAAGACCTGCAAACAGTTTATCAGCAACAAATATTGTGCATCCCAAACATAAACATATGGGTGCAGAGGTCGATACTAGGCTGTTTGCCCTAGGGAATACATAAGCCTAGCCAGAGTGTATTTGGTGTCTGCCTCCCCAGTACAGTAGCCTACTGTGCCTCTGTAAAGTAGGTCACAGAAGGCACCGTTTAAGGCTAGTTTGCTGTGCCTCCATCAAGCAGGGACACAGTGGAGATCCCAGGGGTTGAATTTGCAATGTCACATCCATGTGGCTGGAGTTTCCTGGAAGAGGGTTGGCGAGGGGCTATGTCTAACATTAATTGGGATTCAATTCCAGACTGAGGGGAGCCTTATCTGTAGTGTCTGGGCAATTTCACTGTCAAAAATTGCAAGTGATGATTTTGAGGGATTGAAGTGTCCTGCCAATACTGTTCAGAGATGTCCTCCCTCTGTGGGATATTGCTCTGTTATGTATTAGCTCCCTCCTTCTGTTGTACAGCTTATTTATGGCTGGTGTCAACCAGACAGGTCTCCTGTTGTGGAGGAGTCTTGGATTTATTTGGAATAGCATGATCAATGAAAACCTGCAGGTGCTCATAGAATGCATTTGTAAAGGATTCTGCAGATTGGGCTGTATAATCCTCCAGCACAGGGCCTTTGAAGTATTCCACCCCAGTCTTCACAAGTGCAATGTCTGCTGTTGAGAAATACTTTGTTAGCAGTGATTTCCTTGCCTGGGGGTGGGGATGGGATATGGACATCCAGGAAAAGTTGGTTATGGTCATATCTTAACAATGGTGGTCTACCTCTGGTGTGGAACAAAGAGTCCCCATGTTGGTGATGATCAGGTCTAATATGTATTCCCCCTTGTGGCTGTGATGACTGGTTCTGCCATAGCACATGGATTCACAAATCATAGTGGCTGTAGGGTGATGTTGTTGAGGCCTGAGTAGTTCCCCCAGTCAATATTCCTGTACCTGAAGTTAACCACTGTAATGGCATATGTGAACACCTTCATATCCTACACTGTTCCCAGGGAAGCCAAGTGTGGTTCCTGGAAATGGGGAGGGGGGGGGTCTGAACTACACACCAAACCAAAAGGCGGTTTTGCACAATGATAGTTGTATATGTATGACCTGTCATGCTTAGTGCAGTGGTAACAACCCAGAGGTGTGTGTATCTGTGATGTATATGGATACACTCTCTGGTTGTGTTGTGTGTTACAAATCCTGTGTTCACAAAGCATGGTATAAAACATAACCAGGCAGTGCTGATGTGCATATGTGAACCTCAACTAGGCATCTGTTAATGCATATATATTGTTATCCCCCATACTGAGGGATAGTAATAGATGTACATACCTCTTTGTAAAAACTGATGTCAGCACCCTATAAATACTGTAGGAGAAGAAAAGCCACCCAGCAATGCGAATAGCGTGTTGCGCTAATGCGTCTCTCTCAAGTGTCATAACATAGTTAGATAGGGGTTTGAATCCTGTTAATGCTCAGTTAGTGTGTGTGTGTGTTGGGGGGGCAGAATGTGTGCAATTCTCTTTGAAAGAAATGTCCCTTTTGACAACTGGAATAACACACTACAAGATGTACATTCCTCTTTGTAAAGACTGATGATGTCAGCACCCTATAAGTACAGCAGGAGAAGAAAACCACCCAGTAATACAAATAGCACGCTGTGCTATTGTGTCTCTCTCAAGTGTCATAACAAAGTTAGGTAAGGGTATGAATCCTACAAAAGCCATGTGCATGTTTGTCAATGTGTCGTGGGTTTTGCTTTTATTATTGTATGACATATAATTATAACAGTAATGCAATGCACACATCAGGTATGTGTGTGCCACATACAGATATGTACCTGTGACCTGCAATAGTTCCTATGTGTGAAGACTGCCTCATATGAATACAGTTGTTACCTTTGCCAGCATGTGCTGCAGATTCCCAGAGCGTACGCCATACATGTATGTTGATGACAATGCAGGCTACTGCAGTGATCTGTGTCCTAGGCCAACTGGGTGACACACAGTCATGAAAGCTGTGATATATTAATGTGGGTGAGGGTTCATGTCTGGAGTATATGTCACACATGTTATAACACAGCAAAGTCTGTGAGTAATGGACATCCAGTATAGGTGTATGGCAACTGTTGCTGATATGCATAAAGACACCTGCTTGCTTAGGCGATACACCAAGGGACTGCACACTACCTTTGGAAATGTGAATATCACAGGATAGACAAGAAAACACTTGTCCATATGTACACACCATTACCCATTCTACATGATGGGTGCTGCCACCTACATGGTACTATTGGAATACTATGTTAAGTACATGCTGATGACAAAGTTACAGTTGTGTTACAGTAATAGAGCATGGCTTGGACAACAGGTATCTGTCTGTATGATACCCTTGTGGTGGTCATGTGTGTCATGTGCAGAATGCATTGTAGGCCACTGTATGCATTCCCAGTCGTGGATGAACATATCCCTAGTGTGTTGGCATGTACGTGAGACTGCTATATGGCAAACAGTATTCTTCCCAGGGATGTGTGGGGCTCAGTAAGAATGGCTACATGGTATAGTGTAGTACTGCAGGGATATCACTGACACTGGGTTTCCTACATCTGTGTATCAGTGGAGGATACATCATGTAATAGGTTAATAGGTTCATACTAGGCTATCCGCCCTAGGGCAGTTATAAGCCTAGCCAGACTGTGTTTGGCTTTTGCCACTCATTTTAAATGAATTTTGCTATGGCCTTTTTCCAGGTTAGTATACTCTGCCTCTGTGTAACAGTGACACAGAAGTGAGACGTATGTGCTGAACCTGTCAGCAATGATGTTGGCAATGTATGTGGCTTACGTGTATTCTTTGTCATTTAGAACTACTTCTGAGCATATCTGGGAATTCCCACCCAGATTCCTAACATAACTAAAGAAATCCTTGTGATTATCCTTAGTGTCTTGTGCAATTATTCTCTTGAAGCTGGCCTTAGACGATTTTATGAGTGCCAATATTTTGTTCCAAATACTGATCAGAGATGCTTTCCCTTTGTGGGATATTGCTCGATCATGTAGTAGCTACCTCCTTTTATTGTTTTCTGTTATGTGGCTGGGGTCCATCAGAAAGGACGCCTGTCTTTGGAGGATTGGGTCTTTGTTATATTTGGAATTGCATGATCTGTGCATACCTGAAGGTGTTCATAGAATGCATTTATAAAGGATTCAGCAGTGTGGGCTGTATTTTCCATAGGCCCGGGGGCTTTGAAGGATTCTACCTCTGTCTCGGTTTTGAGGTGTGTGGAATATGCTTTAGACAACTTTTTCACTGTGGTTTTCTGGGCAGGGGCTAGGGTTGGCATGTGAATATACAGTGATATTACTCAATGGTCTGATCTTACCAGTGAGGGATACACTTCTGGTCTGGAGCATAGAGTCCCCATGTTGGTGATGATCAGGTGCAGTATGTTTTCCCCTCTTGTGGGAGTGGTAACAAGTTGTTCCATAGCATTTCAGTTTATGAATTCTGGGAACCTTTGGCCTAGGGTGTTGGAGCTACAGTAATGCTCCCAGGCTATGTGTGGGTAGATGAAGTTGCCCAATATAATGTTGTTTGGAGAGACCTTCATATATTCATGTGTTCTTAAGTTGGCCAGGTGGGGTTCCTGGGTTTAGGAGGGTGGTCTGTAGCAGGCTATGAACTGGAAGGCAGTTTTACCCACTGTTAGATGCACGTGGATAGTCTGTGATGCTTCATGCTGTGGCACCAACTTGGGGGTGTGGGTATCCCTGACAAGTATTGATACTCACCCCCTTTCATAGTTAGTTCCATGTTTTGGGGCTGTAAAGCATGGTATGAAGTGTAACCTGGTATTGCTAGGGTGCTCTTGGGAGCCTTGAACCAGGTTTCTGTTACTGCACAGATATCAACATTTCCCATGCTGAGTAGAGTTTGGACTGCATGCATCTTGGGGTTTAGATGTCTGGCAGTGAGTATCATTACTTCTAGTTTCTTGTCCCTTGTGATACCTATGTAGGTGGGTTTGTGTTTTGAGCCTTACCACCAGAATGCAAACCATTGACATTGGTAAACCGTATGACCCACAGCATACTGTCAAACCATGTCATACATACATGTGTCCCCAGGTGAGACATATGTGTAGTACAACACAAAGTGGCCACCAATATGAACTACAATGTATGACTACTGTGTCACATGGTGCATGTCACCCTTGCCACGTGTGCACTACGCATCTACATGCAGAGAATGCAACTCCACCTTGTTCACAAATGTACACCTGCAACTGTGTGCTGCAAACATCACACATGTACCTTCCAGTCCACAACACATGCAGGCACAGGTACACACAACTGCCATGTGGCACATGTGCAGACATCACACTTTTGGAATTAACACTGGTGTATAAAAAACTACAATGACAATCATAGTGTTAATGCATCAGGCATGCTGGGATATACCCACAATGATATCATTACACTGTACTGTTAACAACATGATAATATTACTACAGTGCTATGTAGTCACCCTGTGCATCAGCACCATGCTATCCTGTTCCTGCATCAATGTTGCAGATTGCAGGAGGTGGCACAGTTTCATCATATGCACAGGGTGTGTACTTGGTTTGCCAGAGTCTGCCATTGACACATCCAATCGACATGTATATGTGTGTGTGTTAGTGAGGGACAACAGTACAACATGGGGCAATGTTGATGCGGTGTGTGTGTGTATGTGTTAGCCCTAGGTGTTAGCATTATGCATGTGTGTATGCATGCACACAGTTCCACCACATGGCTGCAATATACGGGTGTTTGTGGACAGCCACAGACTGTACCTGCCAGGTCATACAGATCACTGTCTCTGGCCATGGACATGGTACCTGTGCCTGACAGGGGTGCTACGGACAGTATCAGGTACTAAGCCAGACTGGGTACTGTCATCAGAAGCAGTGGGTTGCTGACTGGACACATGTCCCTGCTGGGACTGTCCAGAGCCACGTGCACGTGGTCTTCTAGGATGGTCTGATGACAGCACAGACCCAGCATTGCTGGGGCTGGTACTGGCACTGTGGGAGCGGCCGCGGGTTTGTTGTTGACCGCCACGACTGCCAGCTGCTGATGTTGCTGGCATACGTCCACGTTGACGCCTCAACTGTCCTGCATTGCCCTGGCTCATGGACATGAAGTTGTGGAACAGATCTAATGTGTCCCCCCAACGTCTATCAATGACCTCGCCGACAGTACGGATGGCAGCCGCAACGTCATGCATAGTGTCATTCATAGCAGTGCGATGTGCTCTAAGCTCCCTCAGACCCTGTCTGGTGTACCGTTCCATACATGCCTGCGCCTGCATTACAGCCCGGGACATAGCTGAGGTTTAAAGACCTCTGTGGGCACGTCTGACAGGGGCAGTACGACCACGGATGCTCCCACGAGAACCCCTGGACATCTGCCTGTGTGGTACCATGTCAGGACTCTGGCCATGGCTGCTGTGAGGGGATGCATGTGCCACTGATACCACATTACCCTGGTCAATGCCCACTGTATGCTGTCCCTCAGCTAAGGACATTGGTGACAATGGATGTATCGGCAGGATGACTGTGCGCATTGATGGGGTTGACTGCTGTGTACTGTCGATTGGCTGACCAACAACAGACCCTGTCACACCTCCCTGTGCCATTACACATGTATCATCATTATCACTATCACCAGCAGTGGCTTCAGGTTCCCTGCTGCACGCCAACAGAGCAACACCAGAACCTGTGAGAGGAAGACAGGAAACACAGTTTACAATGTGTACACAATGTTACCACACATGCACACAGGCACACATGCACACATGCACACATGCAAGCAGGCAAACAGGCACACGGGCACACATGCACACATGCACACGGTCACATGGGCACACGGGCACACATGCACACATGCACACATGCACATGGGCACATGGGCACACATGCACAAAGGCACACATGCACACATGCACACGGGCACACGGGCACACATGCACACATGCACACAGGCACATGGGCACATGGGCACCCATGCACAAAGGCACACATGCACACATGCACACGGGCACACATGCACACATGCACACGGGCACATGGGCACACATGCACACGGGCACACATGCACACATGCACACTCCTCAGTACAGCAGATACAAACACACATACACCTGCAATCCAACACATACACAATACTGTTTGAGGGTATTATTAGTATTAATATTATTATTACTATTAATAGTATTGTTATTACACACTCACCAGCATGGATTGGCTGCATTGCTGTTACTCCAGAGGGACCTGCACTAATAAGAGAGTTATTGTCAGTGGCTACAACTGTGCCATTGATACTGTGAGTATGCTACAGTACAGTAGTACAACAGTTGGCTTTCACAGGTGTAGTGATGATATTCAGAATATCAAACTTGCACAAGAATAGGCAGGATAACAGCTACACATACAGTACACATCTCACACATGCATAAACTACCAGTGCAGAGAACAGTCAACTACAGATATGGCATGTTACCTGCACACTCCATGTCCACATGCTGGGTGGCTCCGGCCTCCATCATGACACATGTCTGTGGATGTTGTTGTTGTTGGCCTGGAGCCACAACACTTAGGAGTAGCTCCTCCACTCTGGTGAGGGGGGGTGGATAGGTACCCCACCACCTGTGGCAAGCTGTTGTCTGTGGATATCAGATGCACGCTGATGGACATTTCTAATTAAATCACTGCAGTGATGGCGTACCTGCTCATATGTCCAGTTATGCATGCCTATGTCATTTACCCGATGGACAAGGTCTTGCCACAGTGCAGCCCTCTCCTGCTGGTTCTGGCTGGTCCTGGAAAATAGTGTATTGAAATCCTGCACCAGGCTCTGGTGTATCTCTTCATCCTCTGCAGCTGAATAACACGGGTTGCGGTGATGCACCATCACCCTGGAAGGAAATGATAAATATGTGAGCAAGTCATATGGCACACGTAATACTCTACTGTACTGATATCACTGAACTGCCATATATAGCATCTGTCTGTCTATCAGGGGATACACATGTACATTACCACACATCAGTGCTCAGCCTACAACTGTGTGAAAGTGCCTGCCACACTCCATACAACAAACTAGTATACACCAGCACTCAGCACACTGTTTGAGGTACACTGCACAACCTCACACTGGGGGTATGTATCAAGCTACTGGATGGAGAATATTGTCATCCCATGCAATGCATGCCATGCACATCTACAGTTTCACTGGTAATCCACCCTAGTCTTTGCTGCCATACCCCTACCTACACAGCAGTCATACACAGGGAACTACTGCACAACATACGGCAATCTAGCATGTTAGTATCCCAATAACTGACACATCTTTCTCTGGCCTCACACCAAGGACACAGACTACCATGACAGACACAAAGTCACGCTGAGCAATCACACCATTACAGACCTTGCACACAGTCAGTGTCACACTCATTCCACCTCACATAGTGGGTATTGCACTGAGTACATGTGTGTGTGCATTGTGTCATAGGTAAGTACTATGCTATTGGCCCTGGGCCTATGGCAGCATAGCCTTATGCTACCCTACCCCTTGGGACACATGTAATGTGATTGTACTTGCTCCTGTCAAACAGTTACACAGAGGTGACTCACACGGCATATTACCTATCTCCATAACATTCATCAGGGGTATGTCTGACATCTACTAATGAGGAGCCTTGTTTGTTAATGCTGGGTGTTTTAGTCCAGGGTATGGCATATTTGTGGATATCAAAGGGGAGGCTATTTTACACTTGTTTCCCATGTTCGCTTCTGACACCTCCAGTAGTAGGCAGGCAACCACCTATGTGGTAGTTAGTGGTTAAAGTGTTTTGGAATGGGGTATGGTACTCCTGTATCCACACTGGTGTTCAGTCCATGCCTTGGTCACCAGGCAGCTGTTGCAATTCATCTGCCCCCATGTCCCTCTCTCACTCTCTCTCTCTCTCTATATATATATATATATATATATATATATATATATATATATATATATATATATAGACATATTCATATACATACATATCTATAGACATTCATATCTATCTGTATATGTGTATGTATCTTTATATATCCATATATGTATGTGTCTATTACATCTATATGTATATACATATTCTATCTATCTATCTATATATACCTCCCTATGTACATATACATCTCTATATATATATATATATATATATATATATATATATATATATATATATATAGATACATACACATACACACACACTTACTTATAAACATCCATTGCTGTACAACTACATGCACAGCTTGGCACATAGAATGGCCACCTTTCATGGTGGGGATGTCACTTCTGTGTGAGTTGTGAGACATACCATTCTGTAATGATATTGCACAGTGTTGTGCAGAATGCATTATGCTGTCCTCAGGCCGTATAGCTGTAGCAGGCCTCACTGGCTCAGTCCCAGAGAAGTTCACCACCACATGACATATACCTGCACTGCATGCTGTTTTCAATGCCACACACTACAACCTACATTGATATGTGCACATAGCAACCTTCAACTACATATGTATGTCCAGCCTTCGCTAACAGTTGCAGTATGTCCCTTGCCCTATGCACATCTTCATATACATATAGAGGGTTCACAGTATGTAGATTATTAGATTATATAGTTTACATTACCTTTGTCTCTAACAGCTTTTTAAGTTAGGCTGGCTGGCTGGATGCCTGGCTGCCTGGTTGGTTGGCTGGCGGGCTGCCTGGATGGCTGGCTGGCTTGCTTGCTGGCTTGCTTGCTGGCTTGCTTGCTTGCTGCCTTGCTTTTTTTTTTTGGTCTCTGTCTGTCTGTCTGTCTATCTCTCTCTCTCTCTCTCTCTCTCTCTCTCCTCCAGTCTCTGCAATGAAAGTATTGCATGTGTGGACTGGCAGTACAGGCTGCTTTTGTAGGTATCTGCACATGTGCATGTGATGGCCTCTGCACCAATTGGTGGCCAGCATTTACTAATTGCATGCAGCCTGCTGTGTGGTAATTGCAGTTCTCACTGTGATTTCAGGACACTGCTATAAAATGTTAGGTTAGGTAGGCGTAGGCCTTTCAGTTTTGCAAGGTAGGGACCATGCTGGTTTGCTGTGGACACTGTTGTGTCAGTCTGAAGGTTGGTATGTCTCTCATATCTAAGGTTGTGTTGTAGCCACTGAATTGCATGTTGTACTGAAACCTGACTGTTGCTTCTTCCAGTTCATTCTTCTCAGTGTGTATGTTAACTCACACCTGCTAATGCTAACACTGTTTACATGGGAGTATGTACTTTCCTGTGGGACTTGTGGATTAACTGGTATACAACTGTAGCTCTTGCAATGTGTTGCTATGGCTTCCCTATTTTCCCTTTACATTCACTCCTTGAAGGCCTGATATTTCTCTTTACTGAAATGTGTTGCTATGGCTTTCCTATTTTCCATTTACATTCACACCTTGTAATGCATGTTATGTTTCTTTCAGCAGTAAATTCAAATATGTTTGCTGTGGTTTGGTGGCACTGCATGCAGTCTGGTGAGGCCAAGGTCTGGGGTTTGACACTTACAATGGTATCTTATTTTGCTGCTGAGCAGTAGTAGGGCCTTGTATTTTGTACTAATAGTTATGAATATCAGGTACATGCAGTGTTTGTAAACTGCTATACTGTCTTTAGTTTGTTAGATGGCTACATCCTTTGATATTTCTGTGTTGTACTCCTACATGAGGGTGTGCTTGTGGAAGTAATTCTACAGCTATTTGCAGAGTGTGTAACAGCAGACAGGCTGATATGCCGGTGTGTTTCTGACACTTGCAGGCCTCAGATACTCTCAGGTATATATTTGAGCAGCCACAGGGAAAGGTACATATCAGTGGGATACACCCGTGATATATTTCAGATATTCTGCAGTTGTGACTGTGGGGACTGTGTGTGTTTTGAGCATATGTATTACTACACCATTTCTGACATGAAAGTAGTGTCTACTTTAACTTATTGATGGTGAACATTACGTGGTATTCCCCACCTTTCTGCCTACTGTTAGTACATTTCACAGGAAGTCAGTGGGGCACAGGTAAAATTTTTTGACAAATCAAGGACATCCCTGTAAATCAGTCACAGTTAGGATGTCTGGCCTTATACCTATTCAAACATGGTGGTGTTTATCCTGCTCTGATACCATGTGTGGTTTGTAAGGTGCTACTGTAACATTATTACCTACTAGCATGGCTGTTTCTCTTATCACACTCATGTAATGCAATTCCACAAGAATTGCCACTAAACATACAGGGAACAAGCTTTGTGTAATGGCCTTCCTATATTCCCTTTACATTCACTCCTTGTATTTCATGATATATTTCTTTCAGCACCATGTTCTTGTATATCTGATGTGGCTCAGTGGTAATTCATGCAGACTAGTGTTTCCGGGGTTCGAGACTGACAGGGGTATTTTATTTTGCTGATGAGCAGACTACAGGCCTTGTCATACAGAGTGACTAAGGCACTTTTAAGCAGTTGTAAGTGGGTTTGCGCTGGTTTGCGTGATGCTCATGCATGCGCACAGTCCCTTAGCTATGCGCACACTCGCTTAGCTAAGCGCACAGAAGCGCACACCCACTGACTACTGCTTAATAGTGCTTACTCTCGCTAACACCCGCGCTAATTTCTTTTAAAGAAAAGAAAATGGGGAGATAGGAAAGTGGTGAAAAAGGGGGCACAAAGAGGGTAGGACAGTAAGAAAACAAGTTCAGGATTTGAAGGAAGGATGTAGGGAAGGCCCATAGTGTGTAATTTGGTGTGAAATTTGAAACCTTCCACCCCTGAGAGAGGGGTGAGGGCAACAAAATATGTTGTACAGCCAATTTTAATTGTCGGTTGACATGTCCAGCAGACATGTCTGCAAAATGGGCAGTTATGTATGGGGCGTAATTTTTTTGTGAGAACAGAGTGCCCTTTTTTATTTTTTTTTCAGGTGAGAGTGGAATGTGAGGTACAGGAAGTAGGTAAATTTGGGGAGGTAGGTTGGGGAGGTTAACAGACAAGACAAACAAGATGCATACAGTGGCGGAGTATGACACATGTGGGGGGGAAACACAATTGACTGGGATGGATGTTTGGATATCGCGAGCCCATGAGCCCACAGATGGCAACAGTGGAACTGAGATCCCCACCCATGGGCAGTTACCACTGCACCTTCACTGCCTAGGATGGGGCTGTGCTGGGGGCTGTATAGGATGGGCAGGCACACCTGTGAGTTGCGCCACCCTCGCCTCAAGCTGGCATAGGGGATCAAGCACAGAAGGCCTGATCTCACTAGGCACCACAGACCGGACACTATGGAGGGTGAGTGGACGTTCTTCTCTGGCCACGCTTGCAGAGGAGGAACAAGCCCCATCCCCTGCAGCGCTTCCATCCAAAGGTGGCACAGGGCCACCAGAGGAGGTTCCGGCCTGGGCACTGGTGCCAGGTGCACTCGCCAGCTGAGGTGGGAGAGGTGGGTCTGCTGGAACCCGCCTTCCCATGTTGTCCTATGTTTAGCAGTATTTTATGACATTTTGGGTTAGTAACAAACACCACCATTCAAAATTAGTTGTAACAGCATGCATCAGTATTCCCATTAACCAAACACCCATGAATTCCGAACACTGAACAGCAAGCATAACACATGCATATTCAGAACAACAGTACACATTCCAACAGCATGCAGGGTTGATTGGTGGCAACAGGCCATCAGGTTTGGATATGTGAACAGGGCACATGCATCAACGTACATGCAGATATGTATGAGCCAACAGGACAAATGTCCATGGGAATTAATTGTGTATACACATACCCAGTTTGGTGTGGAATGGCATCATTTGTGAAAATAGGGTAGGGTGACGAAATATTACTTTAACAACTTACACTACCTGTACATATGCTGTACATTCCTAGTATATATCCCCTACATGTATTAGTACAGTTTCCTATATGTAACCTTAGGAATGTTGGTGATGGGAATGTTACTGCTACATTAATATAGATTCCATTTTTTTTCATACATGTTCATATCTGGCTGTGTTCAGGTACAGCATCCTGCTACATTTGATTTATATGGCTCTAGACAACTGTGGATGTTCAGTATTTCATACAACCATACTATCTCCATATTGCAAGGGTACAGCAACATATCCAAATTGTGGGACAGACACATTCCAGGTTCAGTACTTTATTACACACATTTCACTCTTTGGTTGTGGCTGTCTCATTCGTTTCATTATGTACTCACTGCAGTATAACTTTATTCCAGACTTATTACAGCTTTCTTGGTAGATTCATACCCTCTTTCTCACACTCTCACTTGTTTTATTTTTACATTTCAGGATGGTACTTAATTCTAGGCATTATTAACATTTCTTACTGGGTTACAACAATCCTTTCCAACTGACTCACTTATTTCAAATGGCAGATTTTAAATGGGATGTATTTGACACATGTCTATCCTTTGTTGATTGATTACTGCTCATTTTCAGGCTGAAATAGTTATCTGATATTACAATACAGGTGAAGACTCTCTATTTGAGACTTGTTTAATGTTTATTTCTGGATTACAGGCTGCATCACTTATCTAATCTTACAGTACTAGCAGAATCTTTGTTCTAGGCTTATTTGAACTTTATTAATATGTAACAACACTGAACTCTTTTACAAGCTGTCTCACTTATATTCTATAACAATTCCAGCAAAATAATTACTAACCTGCCTGGTGGCGCAACCTCACCAGCCTATCAGCATAGGCTCGCTGATTCATGGAACGGACACCTGCAGCTGTAATATAAATGATGTAATATTGGAACATACATCTCCATACTATAGGCTAGGATAATTTCTTACATACTTAATTACATGGATACTTACTCAGTAGTGGGGCGTTGGGCATTTGCCGGGCCTCCTGGATCCAACGGTTCAGTTGGTCCTGCTTACGTCTCTTCAGGTCCGCATGGTGGTGACGGACCTGTTCACCAGTCCTTGGAATGCCTGTGGCACTGGTGAGATCATGTGCCAACCGGTTCCATGCCTCTGCCTTGTATGCACCCCCGTGAACCTGGCCCTGCATGAGTTGTGCCTCATGATCATGGATTAGGAGCCAAACCATATATTTTGACTCCTCAACACCCCACCTCTGTGCTCTAAAGCAACTTCCCTCTCCTGCACCTGCCATCCTGACTGCAAATGGGTACCACAATCAGTTATGCTGTGTATTCCCACCTATGGGGCTTATATATGCCCGTTTTCCCGCACTTATCTGTGATTGGCCATTTTGGATATTTATCAGCTTAAAAAAACCTGCTTTGTCATGCTTCTATTTCCATTCATTCCTATATATATGCTAATACTGCATTTCTCAGTAGAACTGTCATGACTTAGTGGTTCAGTACTTTGACTATGGTGCACAGTATCCTGGGTTCGAGCCTGGGCATTGTTTTTTTTTATTTTACTACTGTCTAGACAGGCTAGGAGGTGTGTCTGTGTAAAGGCGGCTTTGATACAGCTTGCTCAGTGTTGCCCACTGGTGAGCTGGTTGGCACGGTGCGCAGCTCCGTGCAAATGGCTTATGCTGGGTAACGCGTTATTTGGCTATGAGCACTCATATTACGCTGTGTGAAGCATTGCTCAACTATGGGCACTCATTTTAAGCGTGTTAAAGCACTGCTCAAATCCGGGCACTCATATTACACCTGTTAAACTGCTGCTCACCTGAGGGCAGTCATATTAAGCTTGTTACAGCGCTGCTCACCTATGGGCACTCATATTAGGCTTCTTGAAGCCTTGCTCAGCTATGGGCACATAATCTCTTTTTTATATTTTATTGTGTCAGATTTCTTCAAAAATACATGGCCCATTTCATTACAAAATTATAGTTATATATATATATATATATATATATATATATATATATATATATATATATATATGTCAGGGGATTGTTTCATGCTTATTTAACTAAAAATAGAGAATGATGTTGTGGGGGCTCAAACCGTGACTACCTCCTCTTTCGCCAACGTCTTTACCGCTACACTATTGCTACTTGGCTTAATTTGCATATTTAGATCTTATATGCTTTTCACTGTCTGCTAACTGTGGCTGAGCGGAGGGCATACCCACGCAAACGAGTGCAACTATGGGCAAACATTTTGGAAATTAAAAAAAAATTAAACTGTTATTTTTCCGTTTTACGTTACAGTTGGATTTATAGTCTGTGGGGGCATGTGTGGTGGTGTGTTCCTTGACATTTCCACGGACTCGCTTGTGGGAGTTTACTTTCAGGACTCTGACTCTTCTGGGGGCATGTCCCTTTGCAGAACTTGGCATTCAGACAAGCCCCCTACTTTCCTACATGGACCATGTTAGCCTAGGGTATGATTCAGCATGCCCTCATGAATATGCATGGCATGCTGACGTCATACCGTTAGACTGCAGCCTCCGTGTAAGACATATTAACTCTTACACGGAGGTTTCGTGAATCCTGCTCCATAAGTATAGTTGCTCATTTAATTATCACAATAGTGGACTGATGAAAATTCAGGCAAATATTATATGTAAGATTTTCTCCTTTTCATGTTTTTAGTTCTTTCATTCTTGAAGTTGTAAAAATCAATGAAAGATGCTATTAGTTATACTGTGACTAACTTTGCTAATTTGCTAGAATTTGAATTTGTCATTAATCAAAGCAACATGCTAGTGTGTAAACTGCTCATGTCTTTTGCTTAATGTTTGAGTATTTGAAAGAACAATACTACAACAGTGGTGCGTTATGACTAATATGTACTCTTTGATATGACTGCAGAAGTTTGGTTTAATATGCTCTTTTTAAGCAGACATAAAATTCAGCTCTCTTAATCATATAAAATGTTCCTGAAGATTTGAATATGGTTTACAAATGTTCTTTTTTGTAACTTCGTTATCAGTTTTGAATTCAGTTGATGATGGTTAAGATGATTTTTATGATCTTATCACTGAAACACCATAAAATCCTAATAATTCAGATGACTAACATAAACATACTTGACCAATAGTAGATGTGCATATTTAGGTTTAATAATTCAATTGCTGGAATGATACAATTGAAATATTTGACCTATATATGTCATACTACAACAAATCAAAAATGTCTAAACATCTCTTACAGCATCCATTATCATGTTTCAATATCTCATTTTGCTTTCTTAAATTACCTGTCACATTTAATTTTGGAATAATAAATGATTCTTATGCTTTAAGCATGCAATCTTATCTATACATTTACAAAACCTGATTTCAAACAACAGGGTAGATAACATATTCTAACAACTTGAAAGGCATTCAGTGATGGTTCCCTGCTTAATTAGGTGATAGTTCACTGCTTGATACACCAGCTGGAAATCTAGACTACTTATAATTTAAATGAGTATCTCTACTTCTAAGGCAGCAGAGAAGGTAAATGAAAGTATGGCATATGCTGGTGTGGGTGGAAGTTAAAAGATAAACTTTTTTTTGTCTGAAATTAGACAAATTTCTCAAGTGTATTCACTTTTATTTGCTGTTTCCATGACTGATAGCTCCACTTGGTGTCTTGAAGATGAAATATTGCTTTGAGGTAAGTCAAAATTAATTAGTGCTAGACAGTTTGAACTGATGAGGTGTACTTATTAGATAGAAATTACCATCACTGTGATGCTTATCAACAGGTCATTTTTTCTTCCAGATAAAATCCAAGATGTTTAATTTTTTAAAATGATGTAAACAGAGGACAGCAGTTCTGAAAAACAAACTGCTGAAGTTCATCATTCATGCTACCTCAGTGACATTTTGACTTATAAACAAAGGTAACTCAGTTCTGGCCAGCTTTTAAAAGCTCAGACTCCTCCGTGTCTCTCCCAGTGACAGCTTATTGGCTCAGCATATCCCCAAAAGGAAAGCCATCAGCTGTCCCTGGAAGTGAGTGTTGAGATTTTCCCCCAGATTCTCAAAAGCTTGCACGGAGTGGAAGATCGGTGCAGGAGCTCAAGCAGGCAATATGTCTGTCGTGCGATCCAGGAATAGCCTGCAGAGGCGTACACGAGCGCTGCTGCACTAATCTTGCATGGACTAAGCCCTGGTATGCAAATCAACCCATTTGCAGGTGAAATTTATGCAAATGAGGTGATTTTGCAATCCAGGAAGCTTGCAACTGTCCATGCAAGACTAGTGCTATCTGCAGAAATGTAATTGGTTAGTAGCCGAGTACATTTCTGCAAAATCCAAAAGGGAGCTATGACAGCTCCAAATAAAGGCTGTATATTGTGTAGTAAGTATGCTAAGTATAAGGCCATTGGCATTGCAAACAATACAAAAAAAATAAAAAAAAATCAACCTTTTTTTTTTTTAGTCGATCTCGGCTGTTTAAGCATTGGGCAGCGGCGCAAAAATGGGATCGGGGGGGATAATAAAATAAACCTAAAATAAGCAATCTAACTAAAATCAGTATTCTGCCATGCAAGTTAATGACAGGTAGAAGACAACCTGGCCAGTACGTAGTGGTTGCTAAGGGGGGAATCTCAGTGTGAGACATATAACTATGCATTAGCAGGCAATCCTATGCAAATGAGGGGAAGGATAGTGAATCCCAGTTTTCCCCAGCATGTGTGTCAGGTCCCAACAGTGTAACAGTAGGAATAGCTTGGTGCAAGCCTAGGAGGTAGGTGACATCATGGGGGTGTGTGTCAGGCATACTGTAAGCAGATTGGAGCCCTGTGTCTCGGGTTTGCTCCTAGCTTAGCACAGCTAAGCTAGGGCGTGTGTCTAAAACTGCCTAGCAGTCTTTACAAAGCCTATGAGGGTGTGTGAGCCACGCACCAGGTTTTACAGGAGGAAAAAAGAAGTTAAACAAGAAATAGCAGCACTGTGCACATTTGAGCACTCTGTTTGTGCGGCGTACCCCTGGGCTTAAACAGGAAGGCAGTGGGAAGGGAAAACAGCAGTAGCAAGGTAATCAAGGAGTACTAGCTTAGCTGGCAGATGAAATGTATCAGAATCAGCCAATTTACAGGCAGCAAACCAGCCCAGCCCAGAACACTACTATAAACTATGCAAACACCTACCCCTCTGGTTTTTCTCACACTCTACACTACCGGTGTAAACAAGCGAGGACATTTTAACACTCACAACAGCAAAATGTTAGGGGCTGCAATAGCTATCATACAACTTGTGGAACAGGCTGAGAGCAGTGAGGATGTGAATGCTGCTGACCAACCCACAGTGAGGAGACGGAGAAGATTGTACAGACACAGGGTAACCTACCAAGGGCTACATGAGCTGGATATAGTAGAGCACAATAGGGTGGACAGGGACCTCCTACAGCAAATTGTTGAGCTGTGCTGGCCATGCCTAACTCACAAAACAAACAGAGGGGAACCCATCCCAGTGGATACCAAAGTATGTGTAGGCCTAAGAATACTAGCTACAGGTACCTTCCAAAGGCCAACTGGGGGTAGGATGGGGATTTCACAGGCATCAGCATTCAGGGTAATCCACCAGTTCCTGGATGCCATGTCAGCACATGTCAGTGAGCACGTATATTTCCCCAACACCGGTGAGGCGTTGGCCAGCAATATGCATATTTCCACCAAATAGCAGAATACCCTGAGGTAGTGGGTGCAATAGACTGCATGCACATATGCATCAAAGCACCACCCGGTGAGCGGGGTAGGGTCTACAGCATCCGCAAGGGCTTCCCCTCCATCAACTGCCAAGGTCATGTGTGATGCCCAGGGCATAATAATGAACATGTGTCCTGGCTGCCCTGGAAGCTATCACGATTCCCACATCTGGCATCTGATGCAGCTGTTCCAGAGATTTGCCAATGGGGACATCCCACACAGTCGCCTAGTGGGGGATGCTGGATATGCACTGGAGCTGTGGCTGATGACACCCATCAGAAATGCACACACACCCAAACAAGAACTCCATAATGAGGCACATGCACAAACAAGAATCATAACAGAGCATGTGTTTGGGATGCTCAGGTCATGGTTCCGGTGCCTGGACACATCCAGTGGAGCCTTGCAGTACTCACCAGCTACATGTACCAAAATTGTCCTTGTATGTGCCATGCTACACAATATGATCCTGTGGAAACAGCTGTGTCAGGAACAGCACAAGGCAGGGCCACACAACCCCCACCATTTGCAAGGCCTGCACAGGCACAGAGTGACTCGGAGGAGAAACAACCTGTGCCTGCCCCAGTAGGCAGAATGAGGTATGCCCAGTATGCCCTGGCCTTGGCAAAGAGGCAACGCATAGCAATTACACTGACACGGGAGGGACCCAGGGATTAACACGTTTCTCTGACTCTCACATTCAGTAAAAGGGATGCCAAACATTATACTACCTGTGCCTAACTATGTGTAGGGAGTGTACTATGTGCATCCGACATAGGCAGCCCTGCAGCACCACCCTCAATACTGGGACACCCACAAGGTAAGTGACTCACACATGCCCGTCGGGGGGGGGGGTCACATACCCAACAACAGTCACAGCCAGCAGGACAGGTGTAGACAAACACAAACAAATGCTGTGCTATGGCCTCTGAATGAGTCCTATGGGTAACCCCCCCCCCAGGCCTGCAGTGGGATGTCAGTTCTGAAGGCTAGGAAGTCAGAAACTAATATGTAGGTAATTAAAAGCTAAGATCTGTAGTACATTGGTATGCCTCTAGCCAGCATGATAGGTAAGACTACAGACTGAAATGGAGTACCCAACATACCAGTACAGCCCTAGCAAATGTGCACAAGAGTCAGGTGTGCACCCCTATCCTATGTAGACATATAGTAACAGTCAGGCGTGTCCCCCCAATCCTGTGTAGAAATAGTCAGGTGTGCGCATGCACACACACTGCCCTCCCCATAGCCCCACTATGACAAGCCTGTTGAGGTCATCCAATGTGAAATACACCTTTGGGAGAGCTGTAGCCCAGTAGTTTCTGTGGTGCATCCCATAACTGTGTACTGCTGTAGAGTGATAAGCTAATTAGGTAGGAGTTCCAATCCCAGACTTGTCAACTGTGTGTGTTTGTCTCTGTGTGCATTTGTGTGCGTGTCTGTCTCTGTGTTGAGAGCAATGCTTTTTAAGGTAGTCACACTCACAACAAATCAAATGCTCAACCTTGGCAAGGCTGCTGATGTCATCCACCTAGAAATGCATCTCTGGGAAGGTGTTAGCCCAGTAATCTGTATAGCATGTCTTGTAACTGCATACTGCTTTAGTGTGATAAAGTAGTTAGGTAGGTTTTCTAATCCCAGACATAGCAAGTGTGTGTCTGTCTGACTGACACTGTCTGTGTAGAGACCAATGTTTTTTAGTGTACTCACACTGCCTACAAGTCATATACTCAACTTTGGCAAGGCTGCTGATGTCATCCACCTAGAAATACACCTCTGAGAAGGTTGTAGCCTACTAATCTCTGTAGCATGTCCTGCAACTGTGTACTGCTCTAGTTTGATAAAGTAGTTAGGCAGGTGTTCTAATCTCAGACATGGCATGTGTGTGTAGAGAGCAATTCTTTTTAGGGTACTCACACTCGCTACAATTCATATGCTCAACTTTGGCAAGGCTGCTGATGTTACCCACCTAGAAATACACCTCTGAGAAGGTTGCAATCCAGTAATCTCTGTAGTGTGTGCCATAAC
Source organism: Protopterus annectens (assembly GCF_019279795.1). Classification (NCBI taxonomy): domain Eukaryota; kingdom Metazoa; phylum Chordata; order Ceratodontiformes; family Protopteridae; genus Protopterus; species Protopterus annectens. The sequence goes on along the minus strand of NC_056739.1, from coordinate 1,014,005,575 downwards.
TGGGTACTACTATAATGTGATTTAGAACTGTGTTATGGTTCCATCCCCACCCATGGTGGTTCTGGATGTTTTGTGTGTGTTACAATGTCTGTGTATGGAGCAATGCATATTAGGCTAGTCACACACAGTACATTTCAAATGACCTACTTTGACAATCCTGCTGCCATTCATTGTGAAAAACACCTTGAGGGAAGGGTTTTTCCAGTAATTCCTGTGGTCCGTCCTATAACAGCTCCTTGCTGTAGTATGATATAAACCTCTGTTAGGGGTTCTATACCCACACATGTCGATTGTGGATGTTTTGTGTGTGTGTCACTGTCTGTGTAGGTAGTAATGCCTTTTAGGTTAGTCACGCGCAGTACATTTCAGATGGCCTACTTTGGCAATCCTGCTGATGTCATTCATTGTGAAATACACCTTTGGGGAAGGGATTTTCCAGTAATCCCCACTGTGCATCCTATAACAGCTCCATGCTGTAGTGTGATATAGACCTCTCTTAGGGGTTCTATACCCACACATGTTGGTTGTGGATGTTTTGTGTGTGTGTCACTGTCTGTGTAGGGAGCAATGCATTTTAGCCTAGTCACACACAGTACATTTCAGTTGGCCTACTTTGGCAATCCTGCTGATGTCATTCATTGTGAAATACACCTTTGGGGAAAGGTTTTTCCAGTAATCCCTGTGGTGTGTCCTATAAGAGCACCATGCTGTAGTGTGATATAGTTCTCTGTTAGGAGTTCTATACCCACACATGTTGGTTGTGGATGTTTTGTGTGTGTGTCCCTGTGTAGGGAGCAATGCATTTTAGGCTAGTCACGCTGACTACAATTCGAATGTCCTACTATGGCAATCCTGCTGACGTCATCCAATGTGATATACACCTTTGGGGAAGGAGTACTCCAGTAATCTCAGTGGTGCATACTATAACTGTGTAGTGCTGTACTGTAATAAATTAGTTAGGTAGGGTGTGTGTGTGTGTGTGTGTGTATGTGTGTGTGTGTGTGTGTGTGTGTGTGTGTGTGTGTGTGTGTGTGTGTGTGTGTGTGAGAGACACCTGTGGCCAATGTGGAGTGGGTTTTGCATATTTCTTATATGGTGGCCCTACTATATATCACAATGTTCGCCATACAGCGATAACAGATGTGAAATAGCTGAGAGGCTGGGGTGCAAGGCCATACATGTGACATCAAGGTCAGGCAATCACAGTTAGCAACCCCAGTATTACCCAGAGCACACTCTCAACCCATGTCTCATACTCACACACATGCCTAGGCAACAGCCAATATGTGGGTAGTACACTGCATATTGGCCACTGATAATAACTATGGAGTGATAGCAGTGGGCTACAGAGGGCATGGCTCCCTGTCCATCTGTCCAATATGCACATACATGCAGACAGTGCACCTCCCCCATGTTCCCCAATGGACACCTGCAACACCTGTGGTGCCATCACATGTGGCCCACAAAAGACATACCATGCCTGACAACATGCCCTGTATGGACAGATGCCACTGACATCAGGGAATGCCGTTAGCATGCTATCAATGTAGGTGCAGGGTTAATCTGCTGCCCATTACCAGTTCCCACCATAGGTGGGCAAGACTGGCACATTTGATGATAATCTGTGTTCACAAAATGGGCCAGGCAGCCCAGGTACAGTCCCACATGTCACTGTACATGCATGTGGGAGGTGTGCACATCCCAGACACCGTCCATGTCATGGACTAAGGAAAACATACATGGCAAGTGATGCACAGCATTGGCCACACACAATAGTCACCCAGGTGACTGGATGGGGGATACAATACCCACCTGTGTGGGCAAATGCAGAAACTACAGCCCTGAGCCACAATGCAGATTATCGTCATGTGGCCTGATGCCAAGGTATACCCATCGCCTAGCCTTGTATAGCCATCTGGCACAGTCGACCACCACACACCCGTGCAGACATGCACCCATGCATGTCAGTAGTGGCACCCTGTGTTTTATTGTGTGTGTTGTATGGTGCGTATGTTCACATCCGCACTCACTACAACCCCTATTGGCATACTGAAGCATGCTGTCTGATGTCAGACACCTCCACATACCCTTTGCCCATACAACCTCCGTATGACCCATGTGGTGCATGTGATACCTGCACAGTGATGAGTTGTGGCAATCCCACTACTGATGAGTTGTACTCCTGGCCCTGCCAAGTGTGTCAGTGCGTGTGCATCCCTGTGAGAGTGTGGCTGTGTTGACGCTGGTACCTGTTCATGTGGACAGGCACGTGTACATCACCTACCATATAGCTACCGTATCCTTGTTGAAGATGTTACTCACCATCACATATATGTTCTTAGGCAGCAGCATGTGTATTTTAAGTGATACTCATGATCAGCTGATGGCCTCTGCATGAATTGCAGCCCTTCCCTAGCTGATTGCATGTGAAACAGCTGTGGTAACATTCCCATAGGCAATTGCATGGAAACACACTCCAATATCTAGGAACATCATGTTGGTGTTGGCCCTTTTCATTCACTGTGAGCAGGAACTATAGCTGCTGTTTGGTAAACAGCATCTCAGATGGATTGGGGATGTACGTCTAACAACATACACTGTGGAAACAGGGCAACACACAGGAGGGGAATGTGCCTGATGTGACTACAGACTGTAAGTGCTGCTATACTGCATTTGGAATAATGTTGGTTTAACAGTGTATGTGTTGATATGGCTGTCCTACATGTCTCAATACCTGCCATGTCAGTTCTATGTTTATGAGGAATCCCCATCTGCAGTGTCATCTGCAGACTGGGCAGTGTGTTGTGCCTTAGGTTTCATGTGTTACCCATGGAGCATCTATCTGTGGACTGAAGGAAGGTAGCGTGAGGATTGCAGTCTGTAGATGGTGAATGCCATGACAGTTACTGACTGCATATCCCTCATAGGACATATGTTGCAACAAACCCTGTTACAACAGTAAATGTATGAAGGTATCACAGCAACATGTCAATATTGGCCCTGTGTATGTGCTTCCAGCCACAACTCTGTCAACCTTTGTACATATGTCATGCATGAAGAGGTGCATATGTGCTGTACACCATAATTAATGGCATCATATCTGATAACAAGCCGGTGAGATATCAGACTGCTACACATGTTATGTACAGTAGGGGTTAAATTTGATGACATAACCTGGACATACTGTGGTTGTTTGTACAGTACTGAGGTCTGTGTACTTATGGTGAATGTCAACAGTGTGTGTATTGTTAATATGTCAGGACAGAATTTCAACCAATGGAACTTTCTCTTCTAAATTCACCAATTCAGAATATCCAAAAACAAACGCGAATAAGAAAAAACTCACTTTTAATAACAAACAAAGCTTTCGGGAATAACCCTTCTTCAGTGCTGTTAGAATAGTAAATGAACTCAATACATTCATATAGTTTTATATATATATAATTAACATAAACACATGACACAGCCAACCTATGAAAAATATCTAAAAACACATCAATTAGAATTTCATCAATTCAAATTTAAGGCAACAGACTCAAATAAAATTCATAAATATGTAAACACATGTATGTTGCCATAAAATAAAAGTCATGAATTAATGCATCAAATAATAAAAGATGTATGTATACTATCAATTTATCATTTTAGTATTAATATATATTTATTCCAATCATATTACTGATGTTGCTTCTCTTTAAAATCTAAAACAGGTTTAATAGTAATCATATTATTTATACCTGGTTTCTTATCAGCATTTAGTTTAATAATCCATCTATATTCGGCCATATCTAATTTATTAATCATATCTCCCAATCACACATTCTTATTTATTATTTCAAGTACTTTAAATTTAAAATTATGTGAGTTATTGGTCTCATTTCTATGTTGTGCTAAAGCATTTGTAGATATATTTCTTCTTATTTCGGACTTGTGTTCAATTACACAATCTTTTAAGGCTCTAGAGCATTTCCCTACATAAAAACTTGTACATTGTGTGCACGTGGCTAAATAAATCACCATTGTACTTCTACATGTAGCTTGATACTTCATTTTATATTCAATTCTATTTGTTGGATGTATAAACACTTTACTTGTACAGATATCTATGCAGCAACTACAAGCATAACATGGTATTGTACAAGGGTTGGAAGATATAATCTGTCCACTATTAATCTCAAAATATAACAATCTTCTTTTTAAATTATGTTTATTTCTATATGAAAATCTGGGCTTAATTCCCAGTATTTTGTTTAATTCTGGTTGAGCCATCAAAATACACCAGTTCTTCCTAATTATTGACTCAACCTCCCTAGTCATCTTACTATAAGTAGTTGTATACCTCAGTATATTACCTGAGTCACTATCCGTAACTTCTAAGGTCTTATGTTCCGCAAAATAGGGAGATGCGTAAGTCTTTCTATTATTCAGAATATTTTCCCTTATTTCATTTATATGTCTCATATCATAACCTCTATTTAAGAATTCATGACAAATAAGGTCCATCTGCTCTTGACATTTGTCTTCTTCTGTATTTAATCTACTTATTTTTAGCAGTTGACTTTTAATAAGCCCATTAAATACATGATACGCATGCATGCTCTTTGCATGTGTATATTTATTTACTTGTATATCTTTCTTATAAACACAAGTCTCCAAGTTATTATTATGGCATCCATATAGCTCAACATCTAAAAAAGATATTTTAATCCTAGAATACTTGGTCGAAAATTTTAGAAAGTCTGTTGTACTATTCAAATAAAGAACAAAGTTGTCTAACTCCTGTTCATCACCCTGCCATAGAAGGAAGCAATCATCTACAAAACGCTGATAGAAAAGTACATTACTCTTATATCTATTATCTATATTAAGAATGTTTTGTATCTCCCATTGATTAAGTACAATATTAGCATATGTGTTTGCCATGGGAGTACCCATGGCAATACCAGGTAGCTGTAGGTAGGCTTGTTTGTTAAACAAAAAAACATTTTTTCTCCAATACAATCTCTATTGCACTGCATATAACTTCAACATCTCTCCCTTTCATGTTCGAGTTAGTACACAAAAATTCACGAATAGCATTAATGCCATAAGTATTTGGTATAACAGTAAACAGTGAAGCTATGTCCATAGTTACCATAATAAAATTAGTATCCCTGTTGTTATTGTACCATTCATAAAGTTTTCTTAGGAAATCTCCTGTATCTTTTATGTAACTAGGACATAGTTTCAAATATTTGCTTAATTTTACTTGAACAAAAATTGATAGAGGTTCAGTTGACCATCCCCTTCCCGACACTATAGGTCTCATTGGTGGTAGTGTCTGGGACTTAAGTAACTTAGGTATTCCATAAATAACTGGAATTATGGGAGTTGAAACTGTCAAAAAGTTAAATAGCTCTAGGGAGATATCACCTTGTGTCTGTAAGTCATAAACAAATATATTAACATCACTAATAATCTTCTCAACTATAGCATATGATATTTCTTTAAAAACTTTCTCGTCATTTAGAAAGTCATACATCAATATATTGTATTTGTCTTTATCAAACAATACAATCGCCCCTCCTTTATCTGCCTGCTTAATAATTATATTGTTATTACCAACCAAAGCTTTTAAAGCAAGATGTTCATGATATGTCATATTATATTTACTTGAATTCATTTTACATTTCATTTTATCATCATATAATCGTCTCAGCTCATTTTCACAAATAGCTATAAAAGCAATTACAGTGGGAGCATTATTGGGAATAAATGTACTTTTCTTTTTTAATTTATCATAAGCTTCATTGTTTACTCCCCCGTATAACATTTTTAAACTAGCATTTCTAGAAAATACTTTCAAATCAGTTAACGCTTCAACGATGGTATCATTGCCAGCCGGTATAAATTGTAGCCCTTTATTTAAAAGGCTAACAATGTCATCAGTCAAAGTCATAGTTGATAAATTTACAATAGACGAGTTCAGCTTACCAGTCAAAAGCGTCCCTGCTTGCTGTTTGGCAAGGGACTGTTGCATCCCTGCTTGCTGTTTGGTAAGGGACTGTTGTTTTTTCTCTTTCCCGTAGCTGCATTGAACCGCTGTTTGGAGCAACCCCTTGATTGAGGGCACCCTTTTACTTCCACTTTCTCCGGTAATTCGGAACTATTGGTTGCGAGAGGTTTAGAAAAACCTCCATATGTCTAGTACTATTTTTAGTACTCCAAATAACCTGTTCAGACGATTGGGATGCCTGCTCAGTCATTGAGTGCTTATCAGATGATCCCGCCCTCATATGCGTAACCACTGGTATCCAGTTTTGATTCATACATCCTCCTTCGCGTACCATTTTATTATTGGTTTCTCTATCTCCATCAATATTCTCTTGATCTAATCGTTGTTGCAAAGTGGACCTTCCTTCAACGATGGGCGGGTTTTCTATTTTTTCAAACATATCTAGTTCATCCAGTCTATTGGACTTCACATTTGGTTGAAAATTTAAAGTATTCTTACTTTGTTGTGTCTTAGGCCAAGAAAAGATGTGACTAAGCCTAAAGTCATTAATATCTCTTAGTAACTTCTGTTGTTTGATAGCTTGCAGTTTATTATCAAGCATATTCATTCGATTGAGCATTAATTGATATGAAGAAGACACACATACAAAGTCATTAGAATTCACTAGCTCATTTTCCACTTTCATAATATCTTCTATGAGTTCCTTTTCCACTGGCAAAAATAAGTCATTCATTAGTTGCATATATTCCCTACTTAATTTCAGGTTCAACTGATGCAAGGTTTTTAGAAGGTCGGGATAAGTGTTAGTGTAAGAAGGCATCTTTAATATGTGCAAGCCCCTCGGTACCACATTAAATTCAAGATATGCCGAGAAGCTTAAGCGCTGCCACTGAAGCTTTTTAAATACTTGCACCTTCCTCTCCAGTTGTATTAATAAATTATTTAAATGTTCATTAGTCTAGAATAATATGATTACTATTAAACCTGTTTTAGATTTTAAACAGAAGCAACATCAGTAGTATGATTGGAATACATATATATTAATACTAAAATGATAAATTGATAAATAGTAAACATACATCTTTTATTATTTGATGCATTAATTCATGACTTTTATTTTATGGCAACATATATGTGTTTACATATTTATGAATTTTATTTGAGTCTGTTGCCTTAAATTTTAATTGATGAAATTCTAATTGATGTGTTTTTAGATATTTTTCATAGGTTGGCTGTGTCATGTGTTTATGTTAATTATATATATAAATATATGAATGTATTGAGTTCATTTACTATTCTAACAGCACTGAAGAAGGGTTATTCCCGATAGCTTTGTTTGTTATTAAAAGTGAGATTTTTCTTATTCGCGTTTATTTTTGGATATTGTTAATATGTACCTTGGCCTGTGTACAGACTGCGGTAGTTATCATCATCCTATATCCCATCCTATCTGATGTTACATGCTGCTCCACTGTATGTTACTGTATTGGCTTACATGTTTGTAGGGTCATACACACACATGTCCCATACCACAGTCAGCCATCAGACCAAACTGTGTATTGGCCCAGTATATGTAGGGTTAGTGTGTGAATGACACATATGAGGATGGTGTTGAACAGATAGTCCATATACTGTAACAGTATGCTAGCTTGCCATATATGGCTGTGGCTGTGTTCTCATTGGTTGTGGTTATGCGCTTTCACACAGGTGTATCTTACCCTGTGCTGTGACATGCCTGTACAGCCTGCTATATATGCAGATACATGTGCATTCCCCCATAGGGGATGTAGGCCAGTGTTAAGCCAGTATGCCTGTAGCCTGCACAGTGCATTGTTACATGCCTAGCAGCTTAGTGTACTTACACAGTGAGATGTCATGTGCAGATACTTGCCAGATGTACTGCTGCCGGGCCTCCCTTAACAGTCATGTATGTCAGACAGAGCAGTGGGATGCTGTACAGATGTATGTCAATATCTAGTGGGTAGTATGTGGCCATGGCACCCCTGTACCAATGTTTATTACGTGTCAGGCCAGACAAGGGTGTGTGAATGCATAACCTATGGTGGCATATGTATACGAGTTGTTATGTGTTATACCCATCTACATGGCTGTTAACATCCATATTGTCAGGCATGGTACACATGTTTTGCACTAAGGGGTTCTGTGTATACCTCTGGACTGTACAGAGTGTGTCTGAATGTCCACAAATATTGACTAATATCCCCGCTGCAGTCAACAGGGGCAGTACGTGCTAGCAGCGGTAATTTACTATGATGTCTGTAGGATATCTGTCAGTAGCCAATGGCACACATGTGGAAAGCAGATGTGACCTCCCACACACACCATGTCTGTGAAGACAATCCCAATTACAGTAACAATAGTATATAGAACTGTAACAGTACACAAATAAAGGTTTCCAATTCCTGCAAGCCTGTGTGTGGTGTTTTGTCCTGTGACCTCTCTGTGGGTATGTGTTGCAGGCAATGGTTGTCATTTGTATGGGTGGGCCACACAGTGTCCAGTTGTTCAGGTGTGAACTGTAGGCATAGTGGCTGTTCCATATTTTGTGCACCTTCTACATATGTATCTTACTGTACATATCTCTGCGTGTGCATGTGTAGTCACATGTATATCTATATATATGTAATTATGGGTTCACATTATAATTTTGAAATACTGAAATACCAAATTTCAGTATTTCGAAATCATAAAGTCGAAAACTGAAAATCGCGAAAATGAATAATTGCGAATTTGAATATCTCAAATTTGCGGTTATGGCTTACGGTACATGGCGTGTGGTGTTGGGAGTGTATCGTGTATGGATGTAGGTACAATTGAAGGTAAGTGAGTGTTTTGTAAGGGTTGTGTGTGGGAGTTTGAGTGTGTCTGAATGTGTGGATGTATGTATATGTGTGATATTTGTGTGTGTGCGAGGGACTGAGTAATGTGTGGGTGTGTGTTTCCTTTTTGTGTCTGTTTGTGCGATGTTGTAGTTAGTATAGATAAGTAGGGGGGTGAGGGGGGCACAGTCCCCCACATGTGGAGTGCAGGGGGGCTTATAGTGTAGGTTTGTTTGTTTGTGTTTTTGTGGTTGTGTGTGTTTTGTTTGTTGTAGTGTAGGTTGGATGATGTATGTGTTGTGTGGTGTATAGTTTGTATGTGTTCATGATTGTGTTTTGCGATTGTGTGCTGTCGGGATTATGGATGTTCGACTTTATGATTTTGAAATACTGAAATTCTGTATTTCAGTATTTCGACATTATAATGTGAATCCGTGATTATATATATAGGTATAGCTGTATCTGCAGATATGTGTCTGTGTATATGTATCCTGGTGATGTTGATAGCTTCCACATTTTACAATTCCTATGGGAGCCAGACTGTACTGCATGATATGTAGTACTGTTAACATCTTTTGCCCATGTCATGTAAGGTCCTGGTTATGGGATCTGCAACACTTGGTAGTGTATTGCAGGGTGGAAATGTTTGGCTGGGGGGGGGGGTGCCTATTCATACAAGATGTATATTGTTTGGGGCCTCTCAACCCCATTAACTTTGCATGTGGACATATTTGTTTTTGTTAATCTACCATTGTTATCTACAGATGTATGGCCACATATACCTATATATATATATATATATATATATATATATATATATATATATATATATATATATATATATATATATATGGATCCCTATCACATGGTCGACAGGCCATATGATCGACTTTCACTTGGTCAACAGTTCATTTGGTTGACAAGCATTTTTATGTGCGGGGCTTCACCCCCCCAAATGTCGGGGGCTGTGCCCCCCTCTAACTATATATATCAACTCCAGGGTTGCACAACATTGGGGAGGGGGACAAATCTGCCTGTCGACCAAATGAATTGTCGACCAAATGAAAGTCGATCAAATGGCTTGTCGACCATCTCATGTAAACCCATATATATATATATATATATATATATATATATATATATATATATATATCAGCTTACATATGTATGACTATGTCCGTATATACCTAGATAACTATATATCTGCGTACATATACGTACCTTGCTGTGTATATGTAGGCATATAGGTGCATATATATTTGTTGATGTAGGCATTTGCATCTATATATGTTCATATATATATACATATATATATATATATATATATATATATATATATATATATATATATATAGATATATAGATATATATATATATATATAGATAGATATATATATATAGATATATGGATACCATACATTACAACAAATGTTCATTAGAACGAAAGTGAAATGCAGCACCTCACTTGTATGAAATAACACTCTACCAAAAATACATTACTACGAATGACACTACAACGAATGTCTAATATACGTATCCATTTAATTGATTAACAATTCAGCAAATAGTAAAGGACATGATATGTTAAATATCGTCCACTTTTTGCATTCTGCGTTCACTGGTGAACAAAAAACATAGCGAACATGGTAGCATGCAGCCCCGGACTGATAGGAAAAACATACCAAACTATCAAATCAAGAAAAGGAAATTACTTGCTTGTCAGTGAAGGATGTATCTATTACCAGGAAAGGTGCAGCAAAACTAGAAAGTAGTGGTGCTGCAAGTACAAAATAACTGAACAATGTAAGGGTAGAGTAATTACAAGCAGTAGTACCTGTGGAGAAGAGGTGATAAAGATGGTACAACATAATCATTCCGGAGATCCCTTTGAGATTGAGAAGTACACTGTCTGTTACAACCTTAAGCAACATGCATCAGTATCAAATGATTCTACCTGCCTAATAGTGGACGGTGCGTTAGCATCCACTTCACTTGAGTTTGCACCAGCAATGCCTACTAGGACGGCAATGCAACAGCAAGTAAGAAGAACCCGTGCAAAACTTAGAGGCAAGCAAGTAAAGTGAGATCTCTCGTTGGATGTCAGCTTGCATGAGTTTCCACTCAAAAGTGGTATATTCATGCAAAAAACATTATGCGACTCTAATCAAGAGAACATTGTTGTAATATTCAGTACTAAATAAAACCTTGTGGATTTATCCAGCCACTATTTGGCTAATGGATGGTACCTACTTCGTAAATAATAAAAATTGCAGGCAATTATATACAATCCATGCATTTATTAATTGTGGATCGTACACTAAGAGCATTCCGTTGCTATATTGCCTAATGGCAAAGAAGACATTGAAATCATGCAATTATCTCTGGAGTGGATTATTATATTTACTATCCACAGAACAGCTGCAGTATCAAGTAACCTACATATTTTGCATCTTTGAAATCGCTGTGCTAAAAAGTATTAAGGTTAATATGCAAGACATGCCAGCTAAGGGATGCTTTTTCCACTTTGGATGTAACCTATGGAGAAAAATTCAGAGCCTAGAATTGGGCGGTCTGTACAATTCCTCTGCTACCTTTCAGTTAGCGGTGAAGGAATTGGCAGCTTTAGCTTTCATTCATGAAGATGATGTGTTACCAACATTTCATGAGTTAAAGAAAGGTTTTCTAGTTGAGGGAGAACAACTACTGTGCTATTTTACCGAGTGGTGCATGCTTGGTAAATCACGGAAATTTAGCACCCGTCATATTGCACAATTTAGGTTTCCAGCCCTGTTTCCAATACAGTTTTGGAACATAGCTATACTCAATGACCTATGTTTGCCTAGGACACAAAACAGTGTTGAGGCATGGCTTCGCCAGTTTAAGTACCTATTTGAGACAAATATGTCTGATATTACTCATGTTATGCATACAATAGTAAAGGAACAAAACAGGATAGATGAACTACGTTTACGTATATCTGCTGGCTGTGCCCCTTCACCAAAGAGAAGTGCCTTGTTAAGACGGGAATCTCAATTTAAACACATTTTTGACCACAGAGCTGATTATTGTAATGAAGAGTTTGTTAGAGCTATTTCCCATTTATTAAAAATGTAGCACACTCAACTCTCCCTCACGTTTCCTACAAACATTTCATGTTCAGCCTTACTTCACACTTTACTTTTTATTGAATAATATTTCAATTACAATAGTACAAATTACACAGTTGTAGTTTAGTTAAATTTCACATACTAACGGTCACACTATTGGGTGATTTTCATTGTAGTGTTATGCGTAGTAATGTATTTTCGATAGTGTCATTTCATACAAGTGAGGTGCTGCATTTCACTTTCGCTCTAATGAAAATTCATTGTAATGTATGGTATATATATATATATATATATATATATATATATATATATATATATATATATATATCTACAGATATAGATATGTTGTATCTGTTTAGATATTAATATATTTACACACACACAACTAGATGTTGGTATACATTCTCTGAACTGTTGCATGACTGGGCTGGATATGTTTCTGAAAACATCTGATTTGTTTATATCTGTCATGGCTTAGTGGTCAATCACTTTTTGTATGGTGTGCAGAGCCCTGGGTTCGAGCATTGCAGAGGCTGTTTATTTTGTTGCTGGGTAGAACAAGGGCCATTGGCTACAGTGTGATTAAGGCACTTTTAAGCAGTTGTGCATGGGTTTGTGCGGAGGTAAGCACTGCTAACATCCGGTCACAGTTTCTTACACTCAGCTATTAAATTGCTTAACCTTTGTAGGCACTGCTTACCCTCATGCAAACAGGCTTAAACCCGCTTACTGTTGCTTAAAAGTGCTTACTCTTGCTTACCCCGTGCTCATTTCTTTAAAAGAAAAGAAAAAATGGGTTGATAGGAAAGTGGTGAAAAAGGGGCACAAAGAAGGAAAGACAGTAGGGAAAATAGCCAGGGATGTGCAGAAAGGGTGTAGGGAAGATCCATAGCTGCCCATTTCTTCTACAGCAACAGCTGTGCATATACACTGAATGTGGAGGTAGATTTGGACACTCAAACCCCTGGGTAGGGGTATGGATGACAATAATTCAATTGTGATGCCAGTTAGACCAGATTACATGTGTCCAGTGGACATGTTTGCAAAATGGACAGCTGTGTTTGGGGTGAGATTATTTTTTTTTTTACTCAACAGATTTTTATTTTTTTTTATGTTTATGAGTAAATTGTGATACAGTTACTATTAATTACAGATCAAGTTAACAGAAGTAGTTAATAATCATAACAATATGTACAATATTTACAAATGGTCCAATGAAAGGAAACAGAGAGAAAAAAAAAACACATATGACATTTATAATTATATATTCCTTTAAGTTCACATTATTCCATGTTCCCTTTAAATTCACGAAGAGAAAGTTGTGTCTTTTTGTAGTGTGTCTATGAGTAACAAGACTCTATTCCAAGGGTTGTTAATCCAACGTCTGGGAAAAAATCTTTCTTCTTTAACTTTTATTTATTTTAGTGCAGATTCCCTTAAAAGAGAAATGAAGTCTTCATAACTTGGAGAGATTGTGGATTTCCATCTTCTTGTTATACATTTTCTGGCCACAGCCAGAATAGTCCATAAAATAAGTTGATCTCTTTTATTAACAGTTATTAAGGCATCAACATTCAAAAAAATTAATGATTTTGTTAAAACAAATGTATCATTATAAATGGCTTGAAGAAATGTATTAATGTCATCCCAGAACTTTTTAATACAATCGTAAAATATATGTAACCAATCTGCTTCACAATTTAGAGTACATCTCCAACAAGCAGCTTTCTGATTAGGATTAAATTTAGCAATTTTGTTTGGGGTGTAAAAAGCTCTATGCAAAAATTTCCATGTGAAGATTTTCCATATCTGGAAGTTAGAGGTTAATTTAAATGATTGCAGAAGATCATTTTTACTTTCAGGAGATAGGCTCGTAGTCAAATCTTTTGTTATAGTATTCCATGTGTTTTGAGTTATTTTGCTTTTATACACTATTAATATTTTATATATTTTAGATATAGAAATTAACTTGTTATGCTTGTCATAAATTATTTCTTGTATATAATTTATGAGTTTTGGCTTAGAATTAAAACTTGAATTATTAATAACCTCCCACAAACTTTTTGCGTGATGCAATACTTTTTGGAGATCTTCTCTATCTTTATCAAGTATTTTAAATTCATCTATTACTTGTTGGATGTTTAATGTGCTAGAATTGTTTAAGCATTGGAACCAACAAATAAAATTATTAGTTTGCCATTTAGTACATTTTTGTCCTTGAATTTTTTCTTTAAAATTCTTTGTTGTATTAAAAGGTATCAAAAGTTCAAACCATAGTTTTATATCAGAATTTGTTTTTAAGAAATTTCTAAATAGATTATATATGTTATTTAAGTATGATAAATTGTTAGGTTTTGTTGTATTGTTTTGTTGATTGCTACTTAATAAGTGCCAAAATATGTTGTTATGATTCTTCAAGTCTATATTTTTTAACATTTTATTTTCATTTAAGAAAAAAGTTGTATGTAGAGTTTTCCACCTAGATGAGTAGTTTGGGTTTATCCATTGTAGTACAAGTTTAAAGATGGAAGCTTTAATGTATGTCTCTATATCTGGAAATTTAATTCCTCCCAAGTCCCAGGGTCTGATATGGTGTGTGAAAGCAATTCTATTTTTTTTGGATACCATAGAAAGCCCATCAAGAGTTTCTGAATTTTTTTTATAATTTTTTTGTTTGGTAAGATAGCAACACAGTGAGCTGTTTGGGTCAACTCAGAAACACGAAAAAGGAACACCACCACAAACAGTTCCTTCCACTCAGCAACAGATGTCAAAGTAACAAGTAGTGTCAGCAAAATAAATCCACCGGAATGTGAAAACAACCAAATTTATTGTAGAACAAAGTTGTTGGTTTAGCCACTTTCATAAACCAAAGCGCTCAGAACAATTCAATCAGATCATTCATTCACATATATAGTTAAAATTAGCGCCAAAAAACACTTGTTTATAAATTCAAAAATTAAAGTAATAAGAACATCTTAAATCCATATGTTTTCTATTATGTTAAACCTGATAGTTGTTATCAAATAAAATTGTATCCTTATAGATACTATTTAAGGCACTGTATATAGTTTATATGAATATTTAAAAAATATGTATATTAAAAAAAGGAAAATATATAAAAAGTGTATTTTAAATATACATAACTGTTAGAAACTGTTTGAACTCTAAGTCACATAATGTACATGTTCCAACATCTTATTACAGTTGTTAAAACTTTTTCCAGTTATTGAAACTTTTTTCAAATGTAAAAAATGGGCTGCTTAATACATTTATAGCATATCTAGTGTATAATGTATAAATTAATTTCTTTCATTTAACATCAATAATGCTTTTATAGACATGTAGTCATTTATGGCAGGTGGGAAAGTAGCATCTGTATACACCTGCCAATACAATTCCCTATAAGCAAGATAATTTTTAATATTTCCTGCACTTGGGTTGTTCTTTATAGTCTCAATAATAGAAAATTTGAAGGTATGTTCTATACCATGGTCGATGATATGTCGAGCTAAGGCTTTATTATCTCTCTTCTTATACAATAGTTGTGAGAGTAAATCCTTTGTTTAAATGCCTCTCAGTCTTCCCGATGTAAAATGCAGGACAGACTGTGCATGTAGCAATATATACCAACATCTTAGTTTGGCAATTCCTTTAACTGTGTAAATCAAAGTGCTATTTGCATTCAGTAATTTAATGGAACTATTTTCATTAATATAACTGCACTGTTTACATGCCCCACATTTACTGGTGTGTGGGTTCACTTCATTCTTACCTTGTTTGGGCAATTCTAATAAGTGCTTTAAGTTCTTTCCATCCTATTTACAAATATTGGCTTACTACCCACTTTCTCCAATACTTCCTGTTCAGATGTTAGTATATGCCAATTTTTTGTTATAATGTCCTTAGTTATGTTAGTGAATGGTCCAAATTCAACAATGTAAGCCTTATTATAGTTATTAGTAGCCCTTGATGTCAAATTGTTAACTGTTTGATCTTGTCCTAAAGGGAAAGTGTCCATTCCTAGTAATGGTGTATATCTGCTGTCCCTTAGTTCCAATATATATCTAGATATATCATCCATCAATTCTGCTGTATACCCTCTTTCCGAAAATAAAGATGTGATATATCCTATTTCTTCAATCATATCATCATTTTTGGATGTCATACGCATCGCTCTGATGCATTGACCCTTGTATATGTTAGACTTCATCTTTCTAGGATGGTAACTATGAAAGTCTATGTATGAGTTAGAAAAAGTATTTTTTCTGTAAATGTTAGACTTTATACATCCATCATTGACAGTAACCAATGTATCTAAATAAGGAACCCCTTGTTTGTTGTGAACTTCAGTGAATTTCAAATATTCACTGCTAGAATTTATATAAGCTATAAAGTCACAGTATGACTTTTCTTCACCTTCCCACATAATATAGACGTCATCCAAAAATCTTGAGTAATACCTAATAGAGTTGAATAATGTGCTACAGAAAATTTTGGTGTCCTCCCATTCAAGCATGACCAGGTTAGCGAATATGGGCGCACCCATAGCCACTCCCCTGGTCTGCTTGTACAGAGCTCCCTCAAAATAAATGAAGTTGTTTTGCAGCACTATAGACATCAAATCAACTAAGAGAGTGATGGTATCCCACGATAGATTAGTATGCCTCCTCAAGCAGTTGGTAAAAGATTCCAGACCTTCATCAATTGGTATGCTGCTAAACAAATCAATGACGTCTATACTGCTAAAGATAATATTACTGTTGTATTTTGAAACAGGGTAATTTTTTAAAAAATCCCATGAGTCTTTTACCATGTGTTTGACATTCTCAAACAGGGGTTTCAACATATTATCTATTACCTTTCCGATAGGGAAGGTCTTTGATTTACTTCCAGAGATAATTGGTCGGAAAGGGGGGTTAGCATAGTCCTTGTGGACCTTTGGTATGCCCACAATAGTGGCCAAAGTGGGATGGTCCACTGACATGTAATGATATAAATCTTCAGAAATTCTCTGGTCTAAGAAGTATTCTTCCAGATACATATCTATTCTTCTATAGGCTATGTTAATCTCATTTTGTGAGATAGGTGTATAGTTGCCTGATTCATGAAGAATTTTGTGTATAGTTTCACTATATGTGTTAGCATTGTAAATGACTATGCCACCCCCCTTGTCCGGCTTCATAACTCTGATATTACTGTTATTCTGCAGTTCAGATAAAGTTAAAAGCTCCTTCTTGGTTAAATTAGATTTTGTTATTTGTCTCTTAGAGGTGTGGCTGACAGCGTAGATCTCTAGTAACTTTGTTGTCAAACTTTTGAATACTAGAGTTACTTGTTGGTATAAAAGTGCTTTTCTTTTCAAACTACATATACCGGTCGTTAGTTGTCTTTCATTGTTTCCAAACATCATGGATAGGTTCAATTTTCTAACATATTTCTTGAACTCTAAAATATTGTTAACCATATTGTATTTGGGGGTAGGGATAAATTTAAATCCCTTAGATAATAAACTGAAATGTGATTTGTCCAATTTCAAACTGCTGTAATTGTATATTTTAAATTTATTAAATGCACATATTATGTTGTTTGTAACAATAATTTCAGATTTCTCATTACTCACTAATTCACTAGTAGAGTTGTGGGGGTGTTGGTCGTCAGATGTTATTACTTTTTCCATTTCCCCCTTTTTTCCACTTCCCAAAATGGCTCCCCCCTTGTTTGGGAAAAAACTGTTCAGTTTCAAATTCTCTGTTTTTATCTGTCATATCATATTCTGTAGTGTATTCTTCACCTTGGTGTATGCTATTCCATCTATAGTTAGTGTGCCTAGTATACTGTTCCCTGTCTCTTTCCAACTTTTTCTGTTTACGTTCTTGGGCCTTCTTTGCCCTAAAATCTGCACTGTCAAATTGTTTGTAAAATAAATTTTCCCATTGAGGGAAGGCTAAATCTTGAGTTATAATGTTATATAACTTCTCTACCTCAGTTAATACTTTACACAACTTCATGTCATTGTATTTGATTAACAGTCTCATGTATTCAAACCCAAAATTGTCAAATAGGGAGTTAAAGTCCATTTTAACATCATTATCTATGTCTATTCCCAATGGTAATTTATAAAAACGCAGCCCCATAGGTACAATATTAATAGATATACAAAAGTTTAAATAAGCGTTGTCTAATTTTAAACCATTAACAATGTTAAGTTTTTTGCCAAACAGATAAATAGAATCTTTCAAAGTGCCTTTATGTCTAAAACAACTGTCGCTTTTAACATTTTCAAAGTTACAGTCATGACCAAGAAACTCCTGTAAAATATTTTGTTTCCGGTCCTTATTGTTGTTAATTACAGTACCTTTGTCCTTTTATTGTTGCTAGTAATGTTAGCATAAGTCCTGACAGGTTGGGTGTTTTAGTCGTCCACTCTTTTAATTTCTTCTGACAAGTTTCCAAATGAAAAGTCAAACGAAAGTCAGTCCCTGCCGCTTTGTTTATTTATTAGATGAGACAAGGTAAATCAATGGCGTGTTCCTGTGCAAAAACTGCATTTTGTCCATTCGGAGGATGTCTCAGGTATCCTGTTAGTAGTGAGATTCTCACCAGACTGTGCATTAAAGCAGTCCTGTCATTTTAGTCAAGGGATCTTGCTGAAGAGTTCCGCTAATTTAGTAACTTCATGACGTGAAACCTCTGCCTTCAGTTGGTCCATCTCCGAACCCTGATTAGATGCAGAGTCCGCTGACGTTGTTGGTGGAATCCATAAACAAAAGCAACACAGTGAGCTGTTTGGGTCAACTCAGAAACACGAAAAAGGAACACCACCACAAACAGTTCCTTCCACTCAGCAACAGATGTCAAAGTAACAAGTAACCAGCAAAATAAATCCACCAATGTAAAACAACCAAATTTATTGTAGAACAAAGTTGTTGGTTTAGCGCTTTCACTCGTATCTTGTTTGGTAAGATAGGAATTGCTAATGCTATATAGTTTATTTGGGGTAATAATATCATTTTTATTATCTGTAATCTATCTTCAAATTTTAATGTTAATTTATTCCAGGTATCAATTTGTTTTTGAATTAAGTTTTGAATTTTATTATAATTTAAAGTTATAGTAGTATTTATGTTGTCAGCTATAAGAATTCCTAGGTATTCGAGTGATGAAACTCTTTCTCCAATAATTTGATACTCACTCAGATGATAAACATCATCTCTATTCAAGAGTATATGTTTTGATTTTGCTTTGTTGAAATAAAGACCTGAAGTGGAGGAAAACTCTTTTATTTTTTCCTCTAATGCTTGTATGGTCTCTTCTTTTGGTTTTAAAGTCAACAAGATGTCATCAGCAAATAACATGATTTTGGAATTATATTGATTATAGAAATTAATTCCTTCTATTTTTAGTTCACTTCGTATTGTAGAAGCAAATAGTTCTATCACTAAGGCAAATAGTATGGGAGACATAGGACAGCCTTGCTTAGAGCCTTTAGTTATTTTAAAAGCCTCTGAAGTAAATGGACCTAACTTTACATAAGCTAGATTATCTTTATATATGTTCTTTATTAAATTTATAAAGTCTGATGGAAAATCAAAAAATACCAGAATTTTAAATAAGTAATCCCAATTTACTGAATCAAATGCTTTCTCTATATCAAGTGTAATTATAAGGGCTTCTAAGTTATCTCTATTCAAAGCTTCAATAATAGTTAATATTCTCTGAATGTTATCATACGTGTGTCTACCAAGTATAAAGCCTGCTTGGTCTTCATTTATAACGTGAGTTAAGGATTTTTTAATTCTGTTCACTAATATAGACATAAAAATTTTATAATCATTGTTAAGCAGAAAGATTGGTCTATATGAGCTACACTGGGATAAATATTTTTTATATTTTTTTTATAGGAGTAACTAGTGAGTATTTCCAGGATGGTGGGATTATATTTTGTGTTTGAATTTCATTTAGCATATTATGGAACAAAGAAACTGCTGCATTTGGGAGAATTTTATATAATTCCATTATGATTCCATCCATTCCTGGTGATTTGTTATTCTTACTTACTTTGATTATATCTCTTATTTCCTTTATGGAGATATGTTTATCCAGGTCTATTTTTAGTTGTGCAGGTAATGTATTTAATAAAGGACAGTTAAATTCCAACTCTAAAGAAGTAGTATTGCTAGCCTTGTTTCCATAATGATGAGCATAATAGTACTTAAAGGCTTCAAGAACATCATTTACTTCAGATACCTTCTTTTTCCCTTTCCCTTCATGTATTATATTTATGATTTTTTTTCAGAATTCTGCCTCTTAATTCTCATAGCTAAGTTATGGAGGTGTTTTGGGGATGTTGATATTGAGGCAAATTTTAGTTTTTCCAAAGCTAGATTTGTCTTATGGGTAAGAATTTCATTATATTTCTTGTTTAAATCTTTAACTTCTTCTCCTTTTTTTTCTGATCTTCTGATACATCATAATAGCTTATATTTAATTCTATTATTCGTTTTTGAATATTATGTAGTTCAGATTCCCATTCTTTTGTTTTATTTTTAAACCATGTAACAATTTTGCCATATAAAAAGACCTTTAATGTGTCCCATGTTATTGTATTGTTTGTATCTTTAATCAGGTTTGTTTCTAAAAAGTATTTAATTTCTGTATCTAGCCAAGGTTTAAATTCCTTTAATTTAAAAATGTAGGCTGGTATTCTTGTTACTAGATTTAATCTTTTAAAATCCATTTGTACTTTAATGATTAAGGCGTTATGATCTGAAGGAGGACATGGAATAATAGAAAATTGTACTATTCTGTTGTTTAAGTCAGAAGATATAAGTATTTTATCTATTCTTGTTTGAGTATTAAAGCGATAATCACTGTGTGAATAGTTTAGTGAGTTAAGTTCTTTAAACTTAAATGCATCTATCAAATTTAAGTTTTCTATCCATCTCTTGAAATATTTACCTGCGGGTGAAAGACGTAAATTTCTTTTATTAGTTGTTTCAGAGCTATCCAGAATACAATTTAAATCTCCCCCCAATATTATCTTACCTTTATATACTTTGTTAATCAATTCTATGTGTTTTTTAACAATAGATAGTCCAACTCCAGGAATCCAATAAATATTTATTAAAGTCCAAATTCTATTTTGATATTTTATTATTACAATTGATAATAACCCTTCTTTATCTTCATGTTTGTAAATGATCTGTGGAACAATGGTACTTCTTTTCCATAAGATTATAACTCCTCTTGTTTTTTTTTTATACTGGGAATGAGAGAGGATTAGATAGGCATTGGGTTTCCATATGAAATCTTCCTCTAATTTTAGATGGGATTCTTGTATAAATATAATTTGTACTTTTTGTAATTTCAGATATTTTAGAAAGTTTGACCTTTTTATAGGGTTATTTAAACCATTAATGTTTATAGATAACAAAGTTGTGTCAGTCATTTTTATAAATATTTATCATGTGCTTTCAGGTTGATTGTTTTATTAGACGTTTGCTTTGTCTTAGGACCTATGGTATTTAGTACATTAGTTATATCCTCTTTTCTTTTAAAAGTTATTACAAAACAAGTATAACTATTTCTATATGTGTTTAAAAATAAAATCTTCCATTTGGACCACTGAGAAACAAAAAAATTGAAAAACATTGTATTGACATATTTTAAACATACAAATAGTGTTTCAACCACACCAAGTCTCAAACATGAAGTGTCTAACACCTCAAATCTGTTTGAACTTAAAAGTTCAAACAGATTTACCTTCAAGATAAACATTAGCATTAAAGAAGAAATATTACTCTAGCTTGAGCTCTTCAATAAGGAAAACAAAACTAAAATCAGAGAACATCAAATACTTTCATGCATGTATATATTTAAATCTTGACTGTAAAATCTTGTTACTACATGAATGCATTCCATCAACATAGTATAAATTAATTAATAAATAGCTAGTCATTTGGTTATTATTTCATGTCTTGGTATAGGTAATATTGTACCCATAGAGTACAATGCTTCAATTAATTAGTCATTTATATAGTTATTTTCCATACATTGTAGTAATGGTATTAATTTACAAACAACAATATTAAACTATCTATAAGGGATTATAACTGTGCTATTAGAAATAGAATTAATACTTGTGCTATGAATTTGCATTATTAGAATTGGTACATTGTTACTAAAACTCTTATAATTTCTTTCCAAAACTGTATGAGATATATCATATTATTTGATTATTATTACAATATTCTAAAATAAATTACTATATTAATAATTAACAATAAGAATTATTACATATTAGATTACGTCTACTTGAACAATATAACTTATCAAACCCGGTCAAGATGTCATGACTTTTATAATTCTGTTGTCTGTATAATAAAGTAAAGAAAAATTATTAATTTGTGTGAAGAGTTAAACTCTTGCATTATTTATATGTGACCTTTTATAACTCTATGACTAATTAGCTATTATTCAGAAGATTTTCTCTATTTAGTTCCAGGTAAAAGCCACACATAACAGAGTTAATCATCTGTAAACACAAATGTAGTGAGTATTTAATAACTGATAAAAGTCTCATATTTAAAGTGGGCTGTAAACAATAAACTAGCATTATGCCTATGAATGTAAGTTACAATGATAATGCTAAGAAGTCACAGTTGTATCATATACAACTATTTATAATGATTGTTTTTTTTTTCTTTCTTTTTCTCCTTTTATGAAGCTTCTTTTTGTATGTTAACTTGTTTAATAGAACAGGTTATTAAATAAATAAGCATCTGAAATACCTTTTAAACTAGTAGTTGGAAGTTTCTTTCATGTCACTTTAAGTCAACAAATGAAACTAAACCATATAACACATTAAGAATAACATGAGTTTGGAGAGCATGTACATTGTATATATACAATACATTAATCACCAGATCACAGCAGTGTTTAAATGGTTCATTCTATCCCAGTCAGTTTATGTAACACCTTCTTCAAAGCGCAGATATCACTATATTTGGATATATCACTTGTAAAATTTAACAGCAACTGACAACACTATTACTTTCTTTTTTCCTTACTCTCCTTCTTCTTTTTTTTTATTATTTCCTTCTTTTTTCTTTCCCCTTTTCCTCCCTTCTCTTTTTAAATGATAGGAAATAATGAAGGCACTTGGGAAATTAGAAATAATTTAAAAATAAACATTTCACATTCAAAGTATTAAATAATAATGTGCAGAGAGAAGGAAAAAAAAAAAACTTTACACTGTTGTGTTTGAGCACCATCTTCTGGGAAGTAGCTGTAATTACAGCTGTATGCATTTCAGCATTTCACTTGTTAAATGTGTAAAGACAAGCTACTTTCCTTAACAGAAAGCTAAAGAAATCTAAAACAGAAAGTTCATGACTGCTGCTCATACTTTAATTTATTAAAATGATGATAACATCCAATTTAATTTAAGAAATACTATCATTAGACTTTTCCAATTCTATTCTTCACTAGTAGCAATGATAATTTAATGTGTTTGTAAGCATATATATAGCGCTTTATTCAAAGTTATTTTAGCACTATTTTTAAGTATACTTTTATCTGAAGTTAGTAATAGGAAATAATGCTGTAGCAGAAGATAAAAGGAGAAAATATGATGTGTAAAATTAACTGAAAGCTAGACGCTTTCATTTTAAGCAAACAGAACAGCCGAGTTTAGAAAAGGGATATTGTGATAGTGTGTACTTGCGCGCCATCTTCTGGTCAGTAATTGTAACTACAAGTATGCATGCTTCAGTATATCTCATGCTGTGAAAGAGATGGTGAACAACTTTCTGTGTAAAAATCTAAAAATAGCCAAGCAGTAGGTTTGTGAATGCTATTTAATTTTAAATGGTTCAATGATGTTCTAAGAACAACTGATGCATTTAGAGACATTTCTATTTTTAACATATTTATCTCTAAATTTTGGTTGATAAGTAGAAAATGTGCACTTTAATAACATAACATACTATTATAAAATATAAAGGAATTTATTCAGACAGTTGCTAGTAACTTATTTTAGCTATGAAATACTTATTTAGGAGAAATAGTCTAAAAGATAAACTATTATAAGGACTTCCAGAACAATTTTAATAAGCATCTAATAAACTGTCTTGATTTTATATTCATGCGACAACCTAAAAAAAAAGCAATTATGCATTTCAGTTCCTTAGTGAATCAATTTTTAAGTACTAAATAAAATATTATTATAATAGGCTAAATAACTAATAAGGGGAAGAAAAACTGCTTTGAGTCATATATTAAGGGAATTAACTTTTAGACAATGTAGTCATACCTTAGTTGATACTTTGAGAGAGGTAGTATCTTCCGAATTCTTCATGTCAGTCTTCTGCTTCTTTTTTTCCCTCACCTCCGACCAGATATTTTTTCCTGAAGCTCTTTTTAGGGAAGATGAATTTGCCCAGTCCATTTCATCGGGAAGTGGAATTATGTTGTTGTTTTTTATGAAGGTTGTGGCTTCCTCTATGTTATTAAAAGATCTCATGTCATTATTGTATTGAATTCTTATTTTGGCAGGATAAGAGAGCTGTGTCTTGATTTTATGCTGCTTTAGAAGTTTTACTAATGGCCATGCTTTCTTCCTTAAATCCAGAACTCTTGTGGAATAATCATTATCAAATCTTAATAATGACTGTTTATACATAACAGGATTTTTCCACCATGCTGATCTCAATATTAGTTCTTTGTCCATAAAAGATAAGAATTTAATCACTATGGATCTTGGAGTAGACTTAGAAGAAATAGAAAGTGGCTTACCAATAGCTCTGTGTGCTCTTTCTATTCCATAAGATAATCCTTCTTTTAATCCTAGAACTTCAGGTAGCCAGGAGTTCAAAAATGAGATAATGTCATCTCCTTCAGTTTTCTCTGGAAGACCAAAAATCCTTATGTTTGTTCTTCTCTCTCTATTTTCAATATCATCCATTTTATTTATTAACCATGTATTTTGTTGTAACAAAAATTGGGTTTGTAGTTCTTCTTCTTTTAATCTCCCATCAACATCACTTAAGGAAGTCGCAATGTCAGAAATTTTTGCTTGTTGCTGTTGTAATATTTCTTTAAAAATTTCAGTTTGTTTTTGACACTTATCTTTAAGACTTTCTAAGTTCTCAGAAAATCTTTCCATCTTTAACGACAAGTCCAGTAAAGTAGCAGATATCTGTTGCATCTCTTTTTTCAGTATAGAATCTGAGTGTGAGTTCTTTGAGTTACTCATTTTCAACAGCTTGTGGTGTCCTCTGAAGTATTTGACAGGAAAATTTCAGAATTTTTTCTTCAAAGTTGGTATTTTTATTGTATGTTACTTCTTCTTCAATAATTACCCAAAATTTTTTAAATATTTTTAGTTTTCCCTGCATTTTCTAGTAAGAGTTTGAAGAGCTCAAATTTAAGCTGCTTTCAGTTAGCCATTAGGCTCCACCCCCCGGGTGAGATTATTTTGTGGGAGCAGATTGCCCTTTTTTTTTCAGGTGAGAGTGGGATGTTGGGGAGGGGTAGTAGGTATATTTGGGGAGTAGGTTGGGTAGGTTAACAGAGAAGGCAAACAAGACACATACAGGGGCGGTATATAACACATGTGGGGGGTAAACATCTTAGACAGGGAGGGGTGTTTGGAAGTCACACGCCCATGAGCCCCCAAATGGAAACAGTAGGATTGAGGTCCTCACCCATGGGCAGTCACCACTGCACCTTCACAGCCCCAAGGGTGGCTGTGCTTGGAGCTGGGTAGGAGGAGCAGGTTCACCCTCTAATTGCACCATGCGGCCCTCAAGCTGGAGTAGGCAGTCTCAAAACTCCCTGTTGAGCTCCCTATGCACCATGGCCTGGACCTGATGGCGGGTGACAGGTACCTTTTTGCCCCTGATCCCAGGGGGGGCTGAGCCCCATCCCATGTGGTGGTTCCACCCAAAGGTGGTGCAGGGCCAACGGAGGAGGAGGTCCTAGGCTGGGCCCCAGATGTGCTGGTGCCCGGTGCCATGGTCAGCTGAGGTGGGACAGGTGGGTGCTCTGGGACTGGCCTTCCCATACGAGCTATGCTGTTGCAGTTTTAAGAATGATATGGGTTAGTAATAGTCAACAGCATTCAGGTTTAGTTTTAACAGCATGCATAGGTATTCCTATTAACCCAATACACCAGATTTACAACAGTTGCAGAGCAAGCAGAACACATGCATATATGGGACAACAGTGGTTATTACAACAGTGTGCATGTTTCACTAATGGCAACAGGCCACCAGTATGGGGGTATAAAACCAAATGTGAATATTCATAAACCAATAGGACATATGTCCCAACAAAAGTATGGAGTGTATACGTACCCATTGAGGTATGTAATCGGGTTATTGTTGCACATATGGTATGGGTGAGAGAGAGAGTTTAGTTAACAAATAATATATCCCTGTAGTTTTTACAACTTTCTTAGTCACTGGCACTGCAGTACTGCAGTGATCTATCCCTTACATGTATTATTACACTACCCAATGGACTTACTTTGTACAATGGTATGTTTGTAGATTAGTATATACGTGGACTGTGTCTTATGTAGTCTACACCTTTTACCTATTATAGCTGTTGAGAAAATCATTGTTAACAGTACCTGACAAATTCTACGCATACTCCCAGATGCCATGCTTGTAGACAACTATATGAGTGAACTGTGTTGTAACTACAGTCTACATCTCTTACCTGTTATAGCTGTGGGGATAATCATTGTTAACAATACCTGACAAATACTATGCATGCTCCCAGGTCCCATGCGGTTAATCATTGTTAACAATACCTGACAAATACTATGCATGCTCCCAGATCCCATGCGGTTAATCATTGTTAACAATACCTGACAAATACTATGCATGCTCCCAGATCCCATGCGGTTAATCATTGTTAACAATACCTGACAAATACTATGCATGCTCCCAGATCCCATGCGGTTAATCATTGTTAACAATACCTGACAAATACTATGCATGCTCCCAGATCCCATGCGGTTAATCATTGTTAACAATACCTGACAAATACTATGCATGCTCCCAGATCCCATGCGGTTAATCATTGTTAACAATACCTGACAAATACTATGCATGCTCCCAGATCCCATGCGGTTAATCATTGTTAACAATACCTGACAAATACTATGCATGCTCCCAGGTCCCATGCGGTTAATCATTGTTAACAATACCTGACAAATACTATGCATGCTCCCAGGTCCCATGCGGTTAATCATTGTTAACAATACCTGACAAATACTATGCATGCTCCCAGGTCCCATGCGGTTAATCATTGTTAACAATACCTGACAAATACTATGCATGCTCCCAGGTCCCATGCGGTTAATCATTGTTAACAATACCTGACAAATACTATGCATGCTCCCAGATCCCATGCTTGTGGACAAGTATATCAGTGAACTGTGCTGTACCTACATTCTACACGTCTTACTTGTTATAGCTGTGGAGAAATCTTTGTTAACACTACCTGACAAATACTACACATACTCCCAGATTCCAGGTTGATGTTATGCACATGCCAAACAGTCCATTATTGCACACACTCTGGTCAAGGCTTGATAGGATGCAGGTGTTAATGTGACATATTTTGGAATAGCTATCATACACTTTGGGTGAGATGCTACAATGACAGGTTTGTTTCCATATACATTCTCTTTTTATGTTCCAGTCTGACTATCCATTATATGTCAGTATAGGCTGCCTACATTTCATGGATCATCACACTTATTTGTCAGGGGAACAGGTTACCAGGCAGCAGATTTGATCCCGTTAGCTGGACATGCTGGACAGATCAGAACAGTTGAGGGGTATGACTATGCATGCAGCTTACTACCTGAACATTCTGCCACAGTCTGTAGAGCTGATGGTTATGATTATGCTTACTGCATACTATCTGAACAAAGTCTGTACAGTTGTTGGGTCTGATTATGCATACAGCTTTCTATCTGAACATTCTTGCAAACTCTGTACAGTTGTGGGGTATGATTATGCATACAACTTACTACCACTCCCGTGATTCAAACCCCTGCTGTGTGTGGTAAAAATTTTACAGTTGACATCATAGTACACTGTGCTATCAGGGAATTGGTGTAAAGCATTCCAATGTTTTCTGTCTAAGTCTCCCTCAGTTGTTCTATATGACTGACCTCTTGGGACTTCTAACATTATTATACTGAACTTCCTACACATTTTAACTGCATTCAACAGCATGAGTAAGACGGCTAAATACAACAGTACTATTTATAGAATGCAACACTACAACAACGTATGAAAGCAGAATGTACACAAGCACTCCAGGGGTTATACTTTTATTCACAAGATATTACACCTTTATTTACATGTAACCTATATGGTAGTCTTCCTGCCGTATTGTCTGGTTTCTTCAGTACATGCTATACACAGTACATTTTTATACTGGTACAGCACTTTCCAGAACTGTTATGTTTATTTGTTATGACAGTACATGCAGGAATATTACTAACCTGCCTCATGACACAGCCTTTGCAGCCTAGCAGGATGGACTTGCAGGTTCGCAGCCCGTTCATCTGCAGCTGTCAGCGAAATACAGTGATATTTAGCCATTACCTATCCATAGTATATACAAGCTAGGCAAATGTTATCTACATAGTAGAATTGGTACCTACTCAGTGCTGGGGCATTGACCATCTGCCTTGCTTCTTGGATCCACTGGTCCAAGAGATCACCCCTCTGCCACTTTAGGTCAGCATGGCGATGCCTGACCTGCTGATCAGTCCGGGAGATACCAGTGGCACTGGTGAGGTCACAGGTGAGACTGTCCCAGCCCTCCACTTTATACTTAGAACCCCGGTACTGGCCCTGCAGTAGTATCTCCTTTTGGTGTTTTACCAGGAGCCATACCTTGAATCTGGACACCTGGGTTCCCCAGCACTGCACTCTAAATCGAGTGCCTTCCCCAACTCCAGCAATTCTGCCTACAGTAGGGCACTACGACCAGGTATGGGAATTATTGGCACCTGTGGGGTTTAAATATGCCCGATTTTCTACACTTTCCCATGACTGGACGGTTTTGAAAAGGCTAAGCTATGGGAAAACCTGCTTACCTAATGATGGCATTGTTTAAAGGGGCATACCACTGGGCAGAATGAGTTATCCGGCCTACACATTGCTTACACCATGTTGGCTGACCTGTGCAATGCTTAGTGTTGCTTATCTAATTAGCATTATATTTTCCTTTTGACATTGATTTATTATTTGCTACATGTTATATCTGTGTCTGGTATCTGTGATTCCTGTGTCCATACACTGTATGGGGTCCTGGGAACTTCAACACTTTATTACAACAACGCCTCATATCTGGCCTTACTGCAGTACTCCAGTTCACATATTTATGTTATGTAGCAGGTTATACAACATCACACTATACATTGATTCATTTCACGTGTTCAGTTTGATTTTACTATGGTGTGAATTTGTTTGTTGACACCTCAGTTTTATGTACTGCTATGATGGCTTAGTGGTTAACTATTGTGACGATAGTGTAAAGGTCCTGGGCTCGAGCCTTGCAGAGGCTGTTTATTTTGTTGCTGGGCAGAACACAGGCTGTTGGATGCAGAGTGATTAAGGCACCTTAAAGTAGCTGTAAGCGGGTGTGCATGTGTTTTTGCAGAGCTAAGCACTGCTAACTTCCGGTTACACTTTCTTCTACTCAGTTAGCTTCCATATTGCTTAATCTGTGTAGACAGTGCTTACCCCCGTGCAGACGCACTTAAACACGCTTACTAGTGCTTACATATGCTTACTACTGCTTATTTGTGCTTAAACCTGCTTACTAGTGCCTTATTCATTATGACACTGACACTTCACATGTGCATTTCCTGCAGTACTCTAGTTCATAAATATGTTATTTAGTGGGTTTTGCAACATAAAATTTGGTTATAACATGCTTTGCCATGTGAAATAGACTGTGCTGCAGTGGGATCGAAACCGGGAATGCCTGCTCATTAGGCAGATGCTCTGCCCACTACACTATTGCGGTGCTGCTTCACTTGCATATATCTTTCATAATTTCATACCCATGGTTCCTTCCCCCACCCCTCGAGCTCCTGAGCTCCATGTACATAGCAACCATCCATTCTCCAGTTGCTAGCCCAGCCATACCACACCTCCACAGATTGCCCTCTCTCCACATCTCGGAACTCATCCAGTATACTGTCTCGACCCAAGCTTCTTCATCCATTTAGTCCATGTACGTATGAACCTTGCTTTGTTCATCTTTTGAGACACGTGTAAACATCAGATTGACTCACAATTTTTGGTTCGTCCCACCAGGGATGGACCTGTTTTTGTGTCAAGAGTAGACTTAGCTGGTCTACACTGTTTCTCCTACTGGTAGCATCCTGCCAGGGGGTTGAGAAGCAGCAGTTTGCTCACACACCTGCCCAGCCTTATCTCCAGGTTCCACAGAACCGATGTCCCAGGTTTGAAGTTCTGAGCATGAAGCACGCCCACACGCCCCCTCGACGTGCACTGTATTTTATTATTTTGTTAAGTTTTTTGCAAAACTACTGTTCTCATACTCACATTATGATTGGACAGGAACTGTTTTGGTAATTTACATAAACTGCTTGAAATACTATATTTGAGCAATGTACAAAGGGTTGCTCATATTAATGTAACAAGTCTGACTGAAGGGATCTTGATATTGCATAAGACAACAGCACTAAATAATACGGGGGTTGCTGGTGTTCTCCTTTTCATTCATTTTTAATGCTTTGTTGTCACGAAGTTCATTCTTGATATATATATATATATATATATATATATATATATATATATATATATATATATATATATATATATATATATATATATATATATATATTTGTACATACACACACACACACACATACATCTACATAATTACATACATTTCCTATACTGTTGAATGACTGTGCTGGATGATATGGTTGTGATAACATCAGACATTTGTGTATCTGCCATGGCTTAGTGGTACATTACTTTGCTGTTGGACACAGAGTGACTAAGGCACGTTTAAGCAACTGTAAGCAGGTTTGCGCTGGTTTGCGTGAGGGTAGGCAATGCTAACCTCTGGTTACATATGCTTACAGACATTTAGCTTCGATCTTGCTTAACCTGTGTGCACATTGCTTACCCCCAAGGCAAACTCTGCTTAATCTGAGGCGATTTCTGCTTAACATACAAGACCATGTCAAACCCAGAGCTACTTTTAAAGGAATCCCAATCCCTCAGAGCCACACGCTCCAGGGATCTAAACCTTGTCATCACAATAAATAAAACATGCTGGAGGGATAGGTTCCTGACTCAGAGACTCCCCCGACTCTGGAATAGACTGCCCATTCATGTCAAGCAGAGCACCACTTTGGCCCTGTTCAAAAGGAACCTTGATGATTGGACGGGAGAAAGGAAATTCACACCAGGGATCATGACAGTCGCCCTGCTAGACAGGGGTCAAGGGAAGTAAATAGTGTGGAAAGAAATAGCCAGAGAATTGTTACAGCTAGGCTTGTATATGCCCTAGGGCCGATAGCCTAGTACCAACCTATGAACCTATGAACCCATGCAAATGGGCTTAAACCCGCTTACTAGTACTTACATTTGCTTACTACCATTTACTAGTGCTACATTTTAGAGAGTAATAGTGTATTGGTTCTTGGGGAGGTGGGTGATTTGGAAAATGTATGGAGTTATCATTCATTACACAATTTACCTTCCATTTGTATCTGTGATACTTTATGGGGCACGTGATTATCTGTGGACTTTGCAACGTTATGACACTAACACCTCACATCTGCATTAAATGCAGTACTGCAGTTTACAAATGTATATTATTTATTAGATTATGCCCCAAAAAATATTTATCATAGAGTAATTTGAAGGGAAAATGGAATGTACTGCAGTGGGACTCAAACCAGTAGTGCCTGCTCATTAGGTTACTGCTCTGCCCACTACAATATTGCTGTGCTGTTTTATTTGCATATATCTTCCTTGTTATCCTCTTCAGACTTTTAAGCTGCTATAACCATAGCTAAGCAATGGGCACACCCGTGCACTTATGGTTAACTGTACTCGGATTTTAAAAAATAAATAAAAGGGTTTCTTCTTTTAATTTATATGTACTGTTGCTGTTGTACACATGGGGTACCATTGGTGGGGATATGCGGACACCTATGAGCGATCTCACTCATTTTTTAACACCTTCTGCTGTTCTACATTGCAGGGGCATGTTTATTCTGAGGGCTCTGCTCTCAGACACGCACCCCGCACTCGTACATGCTCCGTGTAAGCCTAGGAGCTCGGGCAGCGTGTCTTGCTAATATGCATGGTGCGCTGCCATCCTGCTCCTAAATGGGCGCTTCCGTGCAGGACTAAGCTAGCCCTGCACAAAAGATTAGTGAATCTGGGGTTGTTTTTTTTTTTCCGTCATCCAAAGAAGAAAATCCTCTGACTGTCCATAGGATCAAATGTTGATTTTTCCAGCTTGATGCTCAGATAAGCAACATTTGTGGAACTCCTTCCTCTCATTTTAAGATTAGATTTATTCTCATTCTATTTATTAAAAAAAAAAAAAAAACTTCAGTAGTTTGTCAGTTTACAGTAATTCCTGTCAGACGTTAATGCTTGTAATAGTGCTTAATTTCCTTCTGTCTTTGACAAATGTTTGTTTCAACTGTTTCTGAGGAAACTTTCAGCATTTCTCTCAGAAGTACTGTGTATGTGTTGTTTTGACACTAAGGGCTGTCTCATGCAGTCAGAGGTATGAATTAATCATGCCTGCATTTAATGTTTCTCTGCTTTATTTTCATCTTTTGATGGGAAAATACTGCAGAATATGGATTTTTTTCATCACATGTACAATTAGTGTATTTATTGCTCTGCTCCATTTTTAACATTAGATCATGATCTTTACCTCAAATGAAATCATTTGAATATACTGTGGAGATTTTCCTTCTCTGACAAGAAAATATAAATTAAATTGCTATTAAATGTTTTATGGCAGTTTAGTTAACATGGTTAAAGTGAGGAGAGCTGATTTTTTTAATACTGGATTGGTACATTGGTTGCTCTTGTGTTTGGAGTTGGTGTACTGGAAAGTGTTTAACGTCTGTAAGTTTAAAAGAATTATTAACACATTTCAAACTTTTTTAGTGATAGAGTAGTTTAGCAGAGTTTAGCTGTTTTAGGTCATAATTATCACTAGAAGCTTTAAGTGCTTACTGGAGTACATTATCTAGTACTGTCAGTTTATTCTGGCTGGTGTCTTCTCCCCTGACCTATTAGATCCTAACTCAAGTACCCCTTCATCATTGGTTGCACCTAAACAGAAAAAATAAAAACATGCCTCAGCATATGGTTAGTGATTCTGTCAGGGCCTCTGCTCGACCTACAGACCACTTACATTTTGCCCCATTTCCTACTGGAGCTTTGCCAGACACTATCATACGGATGTTAGACACATCCTCTGGGGCTGTTCAGTACCTGGCAGGTATGGGACAACCAAACCCATTTAAGTGCAGGAGTAGTTTGGAGTAAGATATACCTAGTCAGACTCTGCCCCCAGATATTTTGTCTAGTAGTAAGTTCACAAGAAACAGAAGCTTCATCATGCAGCTGATTATAGCTGTCTATATGGCTGACATGGTTTCCTTGTTTAAAACTGTTGTGCGGACAGCTAATTCCAGTAATTGTGTACCCATACATGGCTTTAGTGCTAGTTCT
This sequence comes from Protopterus annectens, assembly GCF_019279795.1. Taxonomy (NCBI): domain Eukaryota; kingdom Metazoa; phylum Chordata; order Ceratodontiformes; family Protopteridae; genus Protopterus; species Protopterus annectens. Next base: position 1,013,971,845 of record NC_056739.1, on the reverse strand, counting down.
GCTACAGACCTTTCTGTTTGAGAGAATGATGAGGAGTCTGTTTAGTACAATGCTGATTTCCTAGTTGACAGTGAGTCTAGTCACTCTGATTCTTCAGAAGGTGAACATCAGCTTATGTCCAAAAAAGTGTTCACTTTTCCTGTGAGGATTGCTAGATTTAGTGATGTGTTTGCTTAGGAGCAGTCAGGAAGCACCTCAGAGCTAGGGAGGGTATATGACCTTATAGATGAAGAGATGCCAAATTTTGTGGCTATTCCCCTTCTCTAACCTGCCTCAGAAGATGCGTATAAAGCTTGCCTGCAGCACACCAGTATCTATTCCAACAGTCTCTAAAAAGGCTCAGAGAAAATATAGGAGGTCCTCGGATATGATAGGTTTCTTTACTTACTGACTGCTGAAACAGCTGTGGTTCCCAAGTTGTGTCCTCAAATAAAAAGTGCTTGGCTTTGTATATTCAAATGCCCCCTGATAGAAAGAAAAGGAGTTAGATCTTTAGAGTAAAAGGTTGTCTCTTTCTAGTAATCTAGCCTTTAGAATGTTAAATTATTAAGGCTGTATGTGAAAATTCATTTTACAGTGTACTCATTGTTAGAGTTTGTGAATTGTGAATATAAGGATGAAATTAATTCTGCTACAAATATATGAAAGATAAAGAATAAAATAAAAAGTTTGCTTTAATGTAGGAATATAGCTTAGCAATTTAAAAATGGCATTCATATTGTATGACATAGCTCTTGCTGAAATAAGTGAAAAACAAAGAAGATCTATTAATGAACACAATATATTTCCTGAGCAGTTTGTTTCCTTTCAGACTTCTGACAATGGACATGTTTTTATAGTATGTGTTTTCCTCAAGATACATATTTGTCACAGTGTTAAGGAAAAAGCTTGATGTAACTCCTCATAAATAAATGGACATGGCTTTTTATAGAATCATCAGAAAAAAGCCTAGAAAAGCAATTTTGGAAAGCAAGTATTATATGCTTTTCTCATGTTTGCAGGACAGTTTACAAATTTCCATTAACAGACAGGAACTGCAGCAGAACAGCTTGTGCAGATGTTTTCTTTCAGATTTCTGTTAATGGCATCCTCACATCAGCAAAAGTGCTTACAAGTAAATCACAAAAGGACAATAGAAAAGTCTACCAAAAGGAAAAAACAAAATCTATGCACCTGACTAGAACTGTATATAACTGTATTAATTCAGATATGTTAGAGGTATTTTGGCAAAAACACACTTGTTTTGAGGTATTGTATGGAGAAAGGAAAGTTTGTGAAGAAAAACTTTGTAAATATATGCTACAAACTAACAGAAGAGTATGTGTGGTTTGTTATAAAAAGCTATTTATTGGTTACTGCTCTTAAAGTCAGATGCTGCATCAGTGTATATTCTGCAAGTTTCTGTGGTTAACAGACTGTGATAATTAGACTTTGATTTCAGCCGTAAACAGCCAGCAAGACTTTGTGTCTTAAGAAGACTTTAAGTCCATTCCAGCAAATTCCAGCACAGCATAGAAACAGCCCACATGTAAAATAAAAATTTAAATCATGACCTTGACAATGTTCCTAGCCTATATCCAAAAACTGGGGGAGTGGGTGATGCCTTGTATAAGGTCACTCCTGTAAAAGCACAGTAACTAAAGTTTATGTGAAGTACTTCAGTTTTCTACAGTTTGTAGCAATACAGTTTCTCAGACATCTAAATCCCGAGTGAGACTGCAGTGCAGGAAGGTGAGCAGTGCTATAAATTCTCCATAAAAGGTACAATACAAAGGTGTAAGACTGAAACTGCTAGTCTTGCTGTACCAACTTCACAAGTAACTACAGAGACTTTTCAGCCATCTGCAGTAAAGCATCCTGGCCATCTGCCTCTCTCTTGACTGGTAAGAAAATGTTTCTGTGTTACATATAGTATGAATGCCATAGAGGTAATAATCATAACATAATGAAATGTTGGTATATACAGCATATTAGCAAATGTAAAACCTTATTAGGGCAAGTTGATAGTAAGGCATTGTGCAAATGGATTACAATATTTGACTAGTATCTGAAACAAAATCATGTGTGGTATAACAAATGTTTATTTTGTGTACAATGTCATAAAAATACAGTGCATGCCATTATCCAAAGGTTAGACTGTACAGACAAACAATTTAATGGTAAAGAACCAGAAAAATTTAATATGCTTACATTGTATTCAGATGTTGGACAGTTATGTTATGTTATCAGATGTGAAAGGTTTATTTCAGAGTTACAATAGTCAAATCAGTTATTCACAGAAACTCTAGCACATCTTGTTATAAAGGAATTTAGTAAACTTTTAAAAGACAGACACAGTGAGTTCAGGAAGCTTAGACAAGTTATACATACATTTTTTCAAAAGTGCTTAGGAGTTTCAGATTCAGCAGAATGGGCTCCTGAGACATATCAGGCAGACTATGAAGAAACTCTTGAACAGCAGTTGCAGGATAAAGAAAATAAATTAGCTAAACTGACGGAAACTGACGTCCTCCATATAACAGCTGAGCTTAAAAAGAACAGGAAAATACAGCTGATTTGTACAAAAGAAATATATTTTATAATATGTTTATGTTTTGAAAAGGGTTATGCATACTTTCATTCAGTTAAAGCAAGACATTTATCAGTAGTACAGTAAAGTAGTCCATATAACTGCTATTCTAATAGCATAGTCAAAAGGTACACAACAGTTTTAGTGTATAAAAATCAAATTAAAATAGTTAATAACAGTAAAGATTTAAAGTCACAAGACTGACATGCATGTATTTTCTTTTTATCTGAAGTACAATACACAAGAATAAAAGGCAGACAACAGCAAATATAAATAATGTAAATATAAACGTGTTAGTTAAGATATCTATTTGTTTTTTTACAATTGTTTTATAATTGTATAGCAACACCACACCAAACAGTTAAAGTTCTGAATTTTAAAAATAAATAAAATCACAGATGGTATTAGTCAAACAGTTTTTGTAAAATCAATGGTAGGGCAGTTAAATAAAAAATACTGAAATCCATGTAAGCTAATTGTAAAATAATGTATATTTATATAGTATAAATGCATAGTTACACAAATCACAAATACTTATTATATTTCTAAATGTTTTACAACTATATTCTAATTTCAAACTGTAAGTGTATTAACAGATAATTTAAAGAACAATCCTAAAAAAGTTAACTATAGTTTATAGAGTATAAAATGTGAACTCAGACCTTCCCACACTGGATAAATAGTTACAGGAAATGTTGTAAAAACAAGATCAAAAACAAGACTGATTGCCAGACAAGTGGTTTATATTTTTCTAAACTGTTATTGTTATTAAAATATAATTGTTAAATGTTTATATGTAGCACTATTTGGTATTTGTAATAAAAAGTCACAATTGTGCAAATGTTCTTAATAATCAGTTTGCAAGTAAATGTTAAAAGTAAAAAACTCAGTTGCATCAAGTACAGCCAGTAAATGAGCCATAATACACATACAGTTCAAATCAATTATGCAGGAGGGTATAAATACCTACTAGTAGTAGTAAACAGCAAAAGCTTTATAAAAATTATCAAATCAGATAAAAGTCCATAGTTTGTTAGTAACCTAATAAAGTAAATGTATAACCAAGGTATAAGCAGTCCTGCACAAGGGTCTAAAATACAGCTACAGGAAGAAATAATATTTCATTTTTTCTTGACAATACTCTTTTAGGGGGAAGGAAAAAACAGGTATTAGTGCATAAGAAACACTGGTAAACAGATTAAATCTGAAAGTCAAAGATATTTTATGCTAGTTATTATTGTATTGTTTAGTATTAAATTGTATTTGCAACATGTTAAACTGCAAAGCTATATAAGAGATGGGTTTAAAATTGTTTTAGTAAAGCTATACAAGAGAGAATAAAGATATGCAAAAAGCATAAATGTTTCTAATAGCAAGACTAGTCACTATTTTTAATATGTTTTTGGCAAAACAATGTTGGTATAAAAAAGCATGAATGTTTTTAATTGCTGAGTATGTAGTTTAAAATAACAGGACGTATGCCTTTGGTGCCAATTCCACTAGATATTTCTAAAGAGACATAAACATTTTCCAAGATTTTGCTTAATGTTAATGTTACTAAATTTGTAAGATTGGACTAAGTGTACTTTACAGTCTTTGTATGTACAAATACAAAATAATTCAGTACAAATGAAATTAATGTCTAGTAATGAATATCTGTGAAAAAACATGTTTAAAAGAAAAAAAATGGGTTCAGGATAGCTACTAGATTGAAATGCATGAATAGCAAACAGTCTGTGTAAATACATACTGTACAGGATACATTGTATAAGTTCAAAAGTAATTTGCCAAGTTGTAATATTATCACTGGTTTTAAGTTGGAGTCTTATTATTGGTTTTTGGACCATAATTTTATCTGTACTAGTATTGGTTACCCCAGTTAGAGGAAAATTATATTAAAATAGTGTACTCATACAGCTAATGGACTAATATGTACATAACATTCTTTAGTGTATAAATCATGTTTTTTTAAATCCTCAGGTATTAAATATACTGAAATAATTACATTCAAATATCTAAGCCCAGTTCAGTACTTTATGTTCACTTCACTGTCAACCAGGATGTTAATGGGCAGTTCAGAGACATGACCACAATGTTATGGTTAAAATAACATTGAAACTGTATGTTTTCAGGAGTGTATAAATGCTTGGAGTAGCACATAGTTCTTGTCTCTTATAGATATTAGTCTATCTCTAATCTTTTGATATAAAATAATTAATAAAAGTAGAGTTAATTCAACAGGTGCAAAGAGTAAATGAAACAGTTCTAAGTCATAAATTAAATTCTGTGATTGCAAAAGAATAAATTAATCAAGTTAAAAAAATAAAACTAAAGCAGATGCAGCTCATAACTGGTAAAATATTTCCACAGAATGGTCTGGAAAAGAAAAAGTTGTTAGATACATTCAGTTTTGGTAGTAATAATTTTACATCATTGCATTAACTATGTAAAATTGCATCTTAACTTGTATAAAAAAAGACTAAAGATTTTGTTTCCTAATGTGTTTCCTATAAAAAAAGAGGGAATTGTTAGAGTTTGTGAATTGTGAATATAAGGTTGAAATTAATTCTGCTACAAATATATGAAAGATAAAGAATAAAATAAAAAGTTTGCTTTAATGTAGGAATGTAGCTTAGCAATTTAAAAATGGCATTCATATTGTATGGCAGCTCTGGCTGAAATAAGTGAAAAACAAAGAAGATCTATTAATGAACACAATATATTTCCTGAGCTGTTTGTTTTCTTTCAGACTTCTGACAATGGACATGTTTTTATAGTATGTGTTTTCCTCAAGATATATGTTTGTCACAGTATTAAGAAAAGCTTGACATAATTCCTCATAGATAAATGGACATGGGTTTTTATAGAATCATCAGAAAAAAGCGTAGAAAAGCAATTTTGGAAAGCAAGTATTATATGCTTTTCTCATGTTTGCAGAACAGTTTACAAATATCCATTAACAAACAGGAATTGCAGCAGAACAGCTTGTACATATGTTTCCTTTTAGATTTCTGTTAATGGCATCCTCACCACAGCAAAAGTGCTTACAAATAAATCACAAAAGGACAATAGAAAAGTCTACCAAGATGAAAAAAAACAAAATCTATGTGTGTGACTAGAACTGTATATAACTGTATTAATTCAGATATGTTAGAGGTATTTTGTAGAAACACACTTGTTTCGAGGTATCGTATGGAGAAAGGAAAGTCAACATCTATACTGTTTGTGAAGAAAAACTTTGTAAATATATGCTACAAACTAACAGAAGAGTGTGTGTGGTTTGTTTATAAAAAGTTATTTATTGGTTATTGCTCTTAAAGTCAGATGCTGCATCAATGTATATTCTGCAAGTTTCTGTGGTTAACAGACTGTGATAATTGGACTTTGATTTCAGCAGTAAACAGCCGGCAAGACTTTGTGTCTTAAGAATACTTTAAGTCCAGTCCAGCAAATTCCAGCACAGCATAGAAGCAGCGCACACGTAAAATAAATTTTTCACTTATAGCTTGGATGTGATTTTGCAGCATCCTTACCTGCAAAGCAAAAGTCTTCTATGTGTGAAATTGTTTCTTATTCGACTCAGATTCCAAAACATTTTTGAGAGGTGTATTTGAATATGCAGGTACAGTCTTGAGAAATGCTGCTGCTTGTATTAAGACAGTATGCTTGGCTATGTAATCAGAGTTTCTCTGATGAATTAAAATCCAACATTTTAAATGCACCTTTGAGTTATGAGTTAATGTTTGGGCCTTCTAGATTGTCAAACAGTGGTGTGATGGAGGCAAATTAATACATTGGGTATACAGGATGTTTCATGTACCCAAGTTCTTCCCAAAGAGGGAAAGTCAAGGATCTAAAAGGAAATTACAGAAAAACAAAACCAAAAAAGATGGGTTCATTTCTGAAAACAGATGACCTCCCCAAAAATGAATGACTATGCAGAGTCAGAGAACTCTCCAATCCCTCTCCTGCCCTTTCTTCTCTTCCACCTTCCCCAAGTCATGCTGTCAACAATGCAGCCTGGCTGCAAATAGTCTCGGCCGAATGAGTTCTGAGAATAATTTGGAGAAGATTCACTTGGCAGTGAAGAGTAAATAACCCTCTTTCAGGGGAATTCCTTCATATCCACCAGACCATAGAGAGTTGTTTCCCCCCAGTGCCCCATCGCATGATAGAAGTAGGTGTCATAGAACTAGTGCCTGCAATACACAAAGACAAAGGATTTTACTCCAGACTCCTTTTGTATGAAACAGGAGCACTCTTGGAAGCACTCATGGAAGCCCATCCTAGATTTATCCTTTTTAAACAACTTTTGTAAAAGTTATGACATTCCAAATGCTAATCTTACAGTTGGTCTTAGCATTACTTCCAGATACTCTTTTATGAAGACTCTTGATCTCAAGGACATCTATCATATTCCTATTGCTCCCAATGTCAGGAAAGTTTCGAGATTTGTCATATTATCAGTCTTCTGCATTGCCTTTTGGTCTTTCCACTGCACCTTGAGTGTTTAGAAAATGTTTGATTCACATGACTGATCATGCCAAAATCCTAGGTATCCACATTTTTCTTATTTAAATGACTTGCTGATTTGTGCAAACTCTGAATCCACGTGCTTAGCTTCCTTTGACAAGCTTGCAACCCTCCTTTCCCACTAACTTCCTCATACCTTCTGTATGAATTATTTTCCTGGGGTTTTGGATAGACACAAAAAAAGAATGGCCTTCCTGCCAGAAGATAAAGTTCTGTGTTATCAGGGCATTTTCTTTTATTTTTCGCTTCTAGGATGACCTCAGCAACAGTATTTTTTAAAATTCTAGGCCTCATGGCATCAATGAACTTCATGATACCACTAGCCAGACTACACATGAGAACAATTCAATAGTAGTTGAATTGTTAGTTACAACACCCTCTCTTGTATTTCCAGATACCAGTACTGGGATGTGTGAAACAGGAACTGCAGTGCTGGAGTAATCAACTGTGTATGAATCCAGGACTTACTTTCTGTCTTCAGACCCCAATACAATCTGTACAGATGAACTTTTCAGATTTTGCGTGGGGAGCACTGCCCATGGGAATTGAAGTGCAAGCCTTGTGGGGACCTCAAGACATGCCACAACACATAAACATAAAAGTGTAGATGGCGAATTTTGTCTTAAATGTTCCCCACGCATAGATTCCAGGTCCTCATCTAGTGGTCACAGATTACACTACTGTGATGTTGTACCTGGACAAACTAAGAGATGGAAGGCCATACCCTTTTTGCCAGTTGGCAATAATAGGTTCATAGGTTCATAGGTAGGTACTAGGCTATTGGCCCTAGGGCCTATATAAGACTAGCCAAAAAATGTACCCTGGCTTTCGCCACCCAAGAAAATTATTTTCCTGTGCCCCTGTCGAGCAGAGCCACAGAAGTGATCCCTGGGGTGAATTTCCCATTTCACATCCAATCATCAAGATTTGTCTGGGATTTGGTTGTATAGCATTCTCTAACTTTTTAGGCCCTGTACATTCCATCAGAGCAAACAAGAGACAGACAAACTAAGCAGATTCTGGACAGAAGCTCATGTTTGGGCACTCGATGTAGAGGTCTTGTGGGACTTGATCCAGATGTGTGAAACATCTCAAGTGGATCTGTCTGCATCCTTACACACAGACAAATGAAACAAATTCTATTCAAGACATCCTTGCACTTACACTTGAAAGACAGATGTTCTATTATTCCCATGGTAGGGAATGCTTCTGTATGTGTTTCTACACTTTCTAATAACACCCAAGATAATTCTAATGATTAAGAAAGAATTATCAAAGATCATTGTGGTAATCCCAGTTTGGCCAAGGCAAAGTTGGTTCTCCCATTTAATGGAATTGGCCAAAAGCAAATAACACAAGCCTTCTCACAGAATGTATCTGCTAACACAACATTAAGGGCTAAGAGTACACCCCTACTTAGAGCAATTGAAAACTGATAGCCTGGATGATTCTGTTTTGATGGGCCTATATTAAAAGCACAAACATTTACTTACCCGAATACCTAAATGCCGACACATATTTCGCGAACCGCAAATACACCGAATGCCCTAAACTGCGAAATTCAAAAACTCGAAATGTCATAGTTGTCCCATCCCACTGCTAGCTACATACTACCTACACAAACAAACTAAATAAACCACATACATACACTAACCAAAACCCTACTTCTAACCCTAAACTAAACCCTACTTCTAACCCTACACTAAATCTTGCATATACCACCATGTATGCACTTAACTTAACCCGTACCCTAACCCTAAGGTCTGTAACTATCACACACTTACCTTAAAAAGCTATACCCAAAAAAACTAAATAATCCACACACATACACTTAATAAAACTTTACTTCTAACCCTGCACTAAATCTAACATACATAACCATCTATGCACTTACCTTAACCCGCACCCTAACCCTAAGGTCCGTAACTATCGCACACTTACCTTACAGAGCTATACTGCAGAAGGGCCAACCATGATGATTCGATGTTTCGGATTTCACACTTCAGGACGATCGATGTTTTTGCGGTTCGATGAAGGCATGTCAGCGTTTAGGTATTCGGGTAGGCAAACATTCGTTCTTATAAATATAGACCTGTTTTGATACCTTTTAGGGATGTGTTCAATGAGAATGTGCAGCAGGCATTTAAGTAGGCAAGAAAACTTGCAACTAGAAAATCATAAGTTTACAAATGTAAGAGGTTTCTTAGGTGGTGCCTAGCCAATATCAGAGGTCCAGAGACCAGTTTTAACCACCTTCAGTTTTAAAATATTTCTGTGAACTACATGGACATGGCTTGTCAGGTGCTTCTATCAAAGTACATCTTGTGGCCATTTCAGCTTGTCTGGGCATGAATCCCCCTCTTATTTCTCCTTCTGTTCAAACAGTTTATGAAAGGAATGTTGCACGTGAACCCCCCCCCCCCCTGACACACACACACACACACACACACACACACACACACACACACACACACACACACACACACACACACACACTACTGAAAGCAGATTCCTCCTTCCTGGACTATCATCTTCGTTCCTAAAAACTGACATTGCTACTTTTGAACCTGCCTCTCAGTCTTCTTTATTTAGAAGACTGTTTTTCTCATTGCTCTGACATCTGCAAGGTGTAATAGTGGGCACCCCACTCTGATTTTTCATAAGGACAAGGTTGCATGCTAATCCATCATTCATGTCTAAAGTTGTTTCTGAATTTTCCTGGAATCAAGCCACCAATCTCCCAGTGCTCTATCATGATGCAAAAAACAAACAAGAAAAGATTCTATATATCTTGGATGTGCACATGCAGTTCAGATCCTTCCTTGACAGATGAAGGACCTTTAAGACTGCTGAATAGCTGTTTGCCCTTTCTTAGCCCCCATATAGTAGACAATCTGTTGCTAAGGAAACTGTTGCATGATGGTTGTCCTCTGTTTTCTATTACTCCCATTATGGTAAATCTCTTCCAGGTAAGGTTAAGGCTCACTTGACTACAGCCTTATCTTCTTTGATGACATATTGTAAAAATAGTAAATGCTAGAAGCAGCAACCTGGTCCTGTATTCATAACTTCACAAAGCATGACAGACTGGAGTCCTTGTCAGTTTTTGGAGCAGACTTTGCTAGGACCATTTCCATGGGCTTCTTGATCCTTATCCGTCCAGGTAGGGTAAGCTTTGGGAATCTAACCAAAACGTGAGTGGAAATGATGAAAATAGTACAGTTTTGTAAGTTCTACTTACCTGTAGCAGTAGGTGTTTGAATTCCTCACTGCCTCAGTGGCAGTACCCACTTGCTATACCCCAGATAGCTGAGATGGGTTTCAGTCTCTGATTTGGCTGATGATGGATTTGTTTTTTTATATGGTATTTTGATGTGTATTTGAATGTGGATTCACTCTTGCTCTGGCTTCAGGTACTTTCATTTCTTTCCTTCCCTTTTTTTTTGGAATTGAAGAAGCCTGAACACTCACTTGCTGTGCCAGCTGAAAGCTTCCGTCTGAGGATATGCTCAGCCAATAAGCTGCCACAGTAAGAGAGAGGGGGAGGGGACTCTGAGCTTATAAAAGCTGGCCAGTACTGGGTTACCTTGATACATAACCCAAAGTGACGCTTAGGAAGTCAGGAATTTGAATATGTACCGTTACATGTAAGAAAAGCATGTACATTACAAGAAAGTTCTCATTTTGACAAGGCATTTAATCAGTGACACTGCATTAATATTAGTAATGAATGTCTCTGCTTAAGTCTGAGAAGTAACTAAGTAATGAAAATCTTTGAGATGTAAGATAATGTTTCTTCATTACATGCTTGGGAACTTTCATAAGTTCTGGAGATAAAACAGCCAAAAGCCTGTTGATGAGAATCAAAATGCAGCTTAGATAATGGAGAAAACATACTTTAGTCAAGTTTCTGGCCTGTTTACACAGAAATGATGAGAAATATCACAGCCTGACTATTAAATAAGTGTCATGTCACTGCATTTATATTGCCCTGTGGGCAGGACCATACCTAGGTAATCTATTGACCACTCAAACTCCCCAAACTGGCACTAATATCAATGTAAAGGTAAGGAGAAAAAAAAAACTCAGCAAGCAGCTTGCTACATTTAAATCACCACATACTGTTAGCACATCGGCCATGACTGCATACACAGTGTGACCTTTCATTTATGAAGCCCAGTACTGCACACCTGCACCTGCAGACTAAGTCCTCTAACAGCTTCTACCCACGGCAACCACTCCATGCCATGTCCTAGGTAAGCCTCTGTCTGAGGAGGGGTGTACAGACCTATATACCCATTCTTGGCCTTTGACAGCATTCCACTAGAGGATCATAATAAAACCATGTGAACACCAAAATGGCTGGCAAAGTTCAGAATTATATTTGGTACAATGAAATACAATAAAATTGTAACTAACCATGAAACATTATGGAATAATCTATCAGCTTTTTCTTTTACCTTGAAATTCTACAAAATATAGTTCTCAAATGATTGAGAGATGCTGAACTAACTCCAGAGATGATACTCAGATTAGTAAAATAATGGTATTAATATTTGTGACATATCAGTAAGCATGTGTGCACAGTTACATGTGCATGTTCATGTTTTTGTGCATGAGTGTATATTAGCAAATGTATCATCTTAATTTGCCTTTCAGTATTCTCTGTTATCCTCCAGTAAAATATTATATCACAGTATGTATAAATGTATTGTATATAAAAAGATACCTCATGAGCTACACCTTTTTCTGAAATAGATTTGCTAAAATCAGATGAAATTGTCTTGTACTTTTCAAAGTCATCAATAAGTAATTTTTCAAGTTTTTGATTAATGGCAGTTTTCGAGATGATTTTGAAAAGTGACAATGCTTTGGGGGCAGAATGCACCATGCAGAGGGCCCTGTTTGCTGCTGAAGACAGTATTTTTAGACAGTTGTCCATTTATGACCTTCTGGTCACCGTTTTTATGTGCTGTGAAATATTTACAATTTTTTGTAAAAACCCTTTGTCCAAGATATACAATAGCCTCTGCTTTTCTTTCTTCCCCGTCCTCCCCTGGATCAATAAAATATCAAGCAAAGGCAGCAAATGATGTAAATAAATCCTTGAAAAATAAGAATTTTAATGCACTGAGTTATGATGTATTAATATCGCTATCTGGGTTTATTTAATAACAACAGTGAGGTGAATAACTTAAGACCTCTCACCATCTGTGTACTATTTAATTGCAAATGGTGCTAATTTGTCATTACTGCTTATTTGTGCCAGAGTTCTGTTTGTTTAAAACACTTTGCTGTTTTGGTTGCTAGAGAAGGAAATTGCAAATATTCTGTGCATTTGTTTTACTTCAGGCCTTATAGAGTTTTAAACATCACTGACCTCTTTTTGCCATCTAAAAGAAATGTTTCTAATGTGTGACTGGTAATTATTTGTGCCAAAGTTTTGTTTTACAATGTGTTTTGGATGGCTGTGTATTGCAGGCCTTGACACAAATGGTTTTCTGATTGGATGTTGACTATATACTTGTAGTTTTCTATTATGCAGCATAATAAGCACCTTTGCTCTGGTTGGGTGGGCTGCTTTGAGGTGCACATGCCTCTTAGAGTTGCTAAATGAATCTGACTTGTTTTTACCTGATGAACTGTGTGTAGGACAATGATGGGTTACCCTGTCCTCTGTAGTTGCAAGTAGCAGTTTTTAAAATGATGTAGCCCTTCTTTGTCCCTTAGGTATTATTATTTAGACTTATCTTGGTCCCCACATAGATTATGCCTCATTATAAAAGGTTTATACATGTTGAGCTACTGACACCAGCAGTAGTTCCACCTAGTTGTACTGAGTTGAGTGCACCTGCTGTTACTGTTTGTTCTAGCTCATTGTTGTGTTGTATTAAGTGCTCTCCTTACTTCTAGTTATAATATCTCATTGCTGTTTTTGGCCAGTCTGTAGATAACTTGATATCTTAAGTGACATCTCTATATTCTTGTGGTTTATAGGCCAGTCATTGCCATCTGTCTACCTGCTGTCAACACTGTCTCATACTAGGAACAAGCTGACATTTTATTTCTGTTGCTGAATTGTCTGCTATGTGTAGCATTATCAGTAGCATCAATCTGTAGATGTTGTGTGGCACCTACGACTAACCCTTCATTGTTGTAAAAAAGTTTGCAACATCCAGGCCTTTGCCTGATGCCCCACTAGCCTGAAGCACCCATGCCTAATATTTCAGTAGCATGATACTGCGTGTATTGCTATGATGTATTTTGGAGTGAAACTGTGGGCAAAAGAGTCTGCAGAGCTTTCATGCCATAATAACATTGTACAACCCATGTACTTATTGGTTCCATTATTGCAGAACCAGTGATATTTGTTCATCTTACCTAGTGATTCTGTTTTTCTCTCCTTATTTGTTACAATCGTATTGAGCACTTAAACACACAGCTAGTTTAACAATTTTAACAGACAAATCAGTTCTCTGCAGTATGCCTGCCTTACCTCAATATGCTAGAGCTTCACCCAATAGCTTGACATGTGAAATTATTTGCCGTTATGGAAGTTAAGCCTCATAACAGTTGGTAGTGTCAGTTATTAAAGAAACGGTATTATGCTCACAAACAAATGATTACTGCTAGCTAAGCATGAGATGAACTGTGAGAGTTTTAAATATTTTCAGAGAATTTAGTGTACTTTCTCAAAAATCTTGTCAGTGTGCTTCACAACTCCACCAGCACCTCTGCGTGAATGTACCTATGTACTCTGTGTATGCTGAGCAAATCAAGAAGTCAATTTCAAAGCCTCCTAGAAAGAAAGGAAAGAATCAGATGCAGTCAAAAACATCATTGCTTAACTCACTCTGCATGCATAAACATAAGATCACTTATTTTGGAGATGGATAAAGCTGCAGGCTACACTCCAAATTCTACTTAGTCTGCATGCACAGATGTTAATGGTCCAATAACTGGGGACTCCATCGTTAAGCATAAACATTATGAGCTCACTAGGCTGAATACAAATAGTGTGACAGCTATCTTTCTGTCTCCAACCTCTGTGATGTTAAGAGGCTGCTTGTGTCCCTTACACCATTTATGTACAAGTCAGCCTGGTAGCCTTTTGGCGTTGACTTCATGCAGTCAGACATGCTGGCTTTTCTTATCTGCATATTTAATGTTGTTAAGACTCTTGCCCTGAGTGGAATCCTACCTTCAACTAGAATGGCACTTAGAGTCAAGGACAAAATAATTGGCATTAAAAACAGGCTAAGTAGTTGATGCCATTTGAGGTATCAGTTTGGGATGTGATAATTAACAGATATTCTTGCTTTACATGGGATGGCCTTAATATTTCTTAATACACCATACGGGATGTGATAATCAACAGATATTCTTGCTTTACATGGGATGGCCCTAATATTTCTTAATACACCATATAATAGACAACAATTAAAAAAAATTCTGTTAATTTGTTGAAGGTTAGTTTGTTTTTGTTTTCTTAGTTCACACACCATTTATTTCCTCCTCCTTGTTTGACTGCTGCTTGTACTGATATGTTTTTCACAAGGCTGTGTGTGTTGTCGTATTTCTTTGATGTTTTGGTGACCAGGTGAAAAAAATATATATTTTTTGATGTTTCCAGATAAAGTTGCCTGAGTCAGAACATTAGAATGGAAACAGTAAAGTGAATAGTGATGAAGATCCATACATGGAGTTTGGTGAGACATTGCTCCCTGCAAAAACCTTTTATTTTGAGGGTGCAGTGATATTCTGAACATTTATTCATGTATGTATCTCTGTTTAAATGTGTACTTCAAAGGACTCTATCGAGGCTTAAACCAGGGAAGTTGCATTAAAAAAATTAAATTTTCAGAATCAGAAACATAAAAATAGATGCAGTAAAACGTAGTGTGTTAGTACTGTCAAATATTTGTGTCCATGTTTAAAAAAAAATCTTTTATGCAAAACTTAGTTTCTGTTCTGTGTGACACTACATGTATTAGTGCCATATAAATAACCTAAAGTTATTTGCAAAGGCAAGGTAGAATGTGTAACTTCATGACTGATAATAGCATTTCAGTAGGTACCTGCTTAGGGTATTTGAGAAGTAAATCAGCTGAGCTGTAGTGTAAGAAGAAAGCATATAAAACAAGCATTATGAGTTAGGGGATAACACATTACAGGCTGTCTATAGGCTTGGCATAAGTATTAGGAAAAGGGCCATACTGGTAAACTTGTTTAGTGAATTAATGCTCTACACTCTTCCTTCAAATGTCCCTTTATACCGAATAAAGGCAAAAAAAAAAAAAAAAAAAAAGAATGCAGGAAAGTTATTTCAGATTTCTTCTTATCAAGAATGAGTTTATTGCTCATGAACCATTTATGGATGGCATTAAAGGTGCCCCATAGAATGAGAATTGTGCACACTATTTTTGAACACAGAAAAAAGGGGTGCTAAAAGCATGAAGCATATTTAGCCATTCTTGTGACATTAGCTAATATCTAAATTTAACAGGCTACATCTTACATGATATAAGTATTCAAGTCTACTATGGTCACATCCATTTTACAGATTTTGTAAAAGACTTTCCCCAGGATTCATCAAACTTCTGTGAAAGAATAGCTTATTCTTACACAGAAGCGACTGTTTCCATGCAGTATGGCAGTGCGCCATGCATATTCATGAAGGCGTGCTGCCATGCTGTACTACGGACATGGTTCTGTGTACGAGCACAGAGGGTATGTCTGAGAGCAGTGGTTTTACAATACACATACCCCCTGCACTCCATAACATCGATACAGCAATGCAAATGTAGTGAGAGTATCTGCAGACACCAGTAACACTCAACCTCACAAGAAATCTGGACCAAGCCATAAAAACAATAGGGACAAATGTGAGATATTGCTCTCACAAACCTATAAAGTTGCTAGAGTGACAGGCTTCACATTAGCATGAATTACCCAAAAGGTATGAAGTGTAAAACTCAAATGTCTGACATTATTTACTAACTGCAGTCTTTAATGCTTTGCTACTAATCTGCCAGAAAGCCACAATTGTATGACAAATGGACCAAAAATATAAGGCAAAAATCTGGACATTCTGTGAAGATCTGTACAGTTGAGAGGTATGGTGGACACTGTTAGTGTCCGTGGAGCATACCTCTCAAATGCAAAGCCTGTCATGTCATCACCATTTGAAAAGCACAGCCCCCCACAGATAATGTTGCAGAAAGCAATGTGCATACCCGTACATTACAAAAACAAAACAACAGTTTAATTTTTTTTTTAAGTCCGGAGTAAAGTTTAAGCGTAGCTGAGTGGGTGTGCGCATCGCGCAGCTCTGCTCTCCCTAGCTTACATATCATAAGGAGTTAAATAGGAATATACTTCAAAACTTGCCAATATGGAAATAGTGAAGTGGTTAGAGTGTTTGCTTTGCAAGTTGTCTTTCACGGTTCAATCCCCAGTGAAACTAATTAGCATTTTACATGTGAAAGCAGTACATCATTTTTTTTTAATAGTTAGGTAGTAAATAACATATATTTGTTAACCAGAGTAGTGTAGCAGGTCCAGATGTGAGGTGTCATTGTAATCAAGTTGTGAAACCCCCATATAAACACAAGTGCCCAATACAGTATAGTCATACAAGAATAAATGTAATGAAAGTACATAGGGGAATGTCAGGGAAGGTAAACAAAATTATAAAATGTCAGGAATGATGAATCAATTCCATACAGCTCATAGTCTATAAAATAAAACATAAGCAATGCTAAGCATTGCACAGCTATGCTTACCGGGTGTATCCATTGCTTAAATAAAAATGCTAAGCAATGAGTAGCCCAGCTAAGTGGATTTGCCCATTGGTAAGCATTGCTGAACCTGCCCCTATAAGCACTGCCAACCTTAGCTAAGCAGGTTTGCCCGTAGCTTAGCTTAGCTTAGCATATTCAAAACCATCCAATCATGGCAAAGACAGGAAATCAGCCATATTTAAACCTCACAGATGGGAATACAGCTTATAACTGGTGGTAGCTCTCCACTGTAGGAAGTATGGCAGGTGCTGGAGAGGGCATGCACTTTTTGGTGTAGCGCTGGAGCATAGAAGAATCCAAGGTCATGGTAGGACTCCTTGATAAAAACCATGATGTGAGACTGCTGCAGAACCAGTACCAGGGCTGTCAATACAAAGCGGTGGCCTGAGAAAGTCTCGCCCATGATCTCACCAGTGCCACTAGGATCCCTTGGACTGGTGACCAGGTCTGGCACCACTATGCTGACTTGAAGTGGAGGAAGAGGGAGCGCTTGAACCAGTGGGTCCAAGAAGCACAGCAGTGAGGTGATGTCCCTAGCAAGTGTAAGTATTCATATCAATAACTGTTCACCAATGTCCAGCCTGTGTATGTGATGGATAGGTATGCATAAATGTTTCTCTATCTTCTTTACAGGTCTAGCTGAGTGGGCTGCAAACCAGGAAGCCCATGCCAGCAGGTTGTGAAGGCTGCGTCGTGAGGCTGGTGAGTAACAATCTAGCTTGTAGTATTCATATCAAATAAATATAAAATAGTAGAATGTCACCTGGCAGTATTAAAAATGGGTATGGTTTGTAGTGAATAAACCAGACAATATTATAGTACTTTACTCTGTAAAGGCAAGTTTGCCGAGGCGCTAGAGAAAAATATTGTGGAGAGAGTTTATTGTGCTTTTTACCTTCGAGTGGATTAAATATTTATCCAGAAGTGCAGTGGAGTTCTTCTTTCGTGGTACTACAAATCAAATTTGAATTTTTCTTTGGTGGTTTTTGCAATATTATAGTAATAGTCTCATATAGGTTATATATAAGTAAAACTGTAACTGCCTGTCAATAAAATTCAAAACCCTGTATTGGTTGTGTTTACTCTGGTATGGTATGAATTGAAATGTGCACAGGTTATGCAAAAATTATAGCTCTGAAAGCATTAAACAATCAAGTCTCATCTGACAAAGTTAGTGCCTCTGTAAGACACGAGATTAACTGATATGAAATGTTTCACGTACCAAGATCTGATATCTGAATAGTAATGTGTTAAACACTGTTTTCCACACTGTGCTAAGTTAAAAGTTATGTACAGGAATGTATGTATAAGAATGTTGTAATTACAAGGTTTGATTGTACAACAAAGAGAGAATGAGACAGAAATCATTCAAGGAAACGACAACAGTTTCTCAATTGCTCCTTCTGATGAAACACAAACTTGTTATATTTTTAGCAGAAACAGCCATGGTTTGAATCCCAGGAGTGTTAGCAAGCTGTATGCATAATTTCATCTAGGATTTTGTGAATATGTGTAGAAACAGTCAGGTAGTATCAACATAATTCCCTCCACAGGTCTTCCAGGTAAGAGAAAGTATATAGTAGCTATAAGAAGGCTGTAGTTATACTGTGTCCAACACCCACAGTCCAACCCCCAAGGCAGCAAATGACAGCAAGATAAGCATACACCAAGTTGTCTCTCCCAAGAAATGTTCAAAAGTGTCATGCTGTCACAGCTACAGATCCCTGGTACCAACAACCAGGGTGATCGATAGAAATCAAAGCAGAGTATGACAGTAGCACACACACACACACACACACACACACACACACACACACACACACACACACACACACACACACACACACACACACACACACACACACACACACACACACACACACACACACACACACACACACCCACACACACACACACACACACACACACACACACACACACACACACACACACACACACACACACACTATGAGTGCACATATGTAACCCTGATTATATGAATATGGGTAGAAACAGTCAGGTAGTGTTACCAAACATTCCCCCCATAGGTCTTTCAGGTAAGAGAAGGTATAAAGTAGCTATAAGAAGACTGTAGATATACTGTGTCCAGCACCCATGGTCCATCCCCAAGGCTGCAAATGACAGCAAGATAAGTATATAAACCAATATGTCTCCCCCAAGAAATATTGAAGTATCATGCTGTCACAGCTACCGGTCCCTGCTACCAACAACCAGGGTGACTGATAGAAATCAAGGCAGAGTATGTTAGTAGCACACACACACACACACACACACACACACACACACACACACACACACACACGCACACACACGCACACACACACACACACACACACACACACACACACACACACACACACACACACACACACACACACACACACACACACTATGAGTGCACATATGTAGCCCTGACTATGTGAATATTGTTAGAAACAGTCAGGAAGTATTAACAAACATTCCCTCTACAGGTCTTCCAGGTAAGAGAAGGTATAAAGTGAGAATTATAAAATAATAAGGCTGTAATTATACACTGTGTGCAAACATAGAACTACTCAACCAAAGGCCATAGGTTGTTGTAATATTACCTGTAGATTAATGATTAGAGCAATGATCATTAAAGCTGTGACCACTACATTTGTTAATTGACATCTCTCTCTCTCTCCCCCACCTTATCTTCACCAATAATCTAAACACATAAATTAACGTGTATGTTTTCCACTAAGCCTACTGTTGGTACATGTGTCCTATTGTTCTACAAATGTTGAAATGTATTCCAATCAATGTTCCCTATTCGAATACTATCATTGGTAGCCTGTTGCTATCAATGCAACCTGCATGCCATTGCAATGCCCACTGTGGATCCATATATGCACATGTTCTGTTTGCTATACAAATGTTCCAAATCTGTTGTTTGTGTTAATGGGAATATTCATGCATGCTGTTATAACTAATCCTAAAATGTGTTTGCCATTACTAGCCAACATATGTTCTAAAACTGCAACACCATAGCACGTCTTGGAAGGCTGATCCCAGTGGATCCACCTCTCCCACCTCATCTGGGTGTAGCACCAGGCCCCAGCATGTCTGCGACCCACCCCAGGACCTCCTTGTCTACTGGTCCTGCACCAACTTTGGGTGGAACCACCTCAGGGGATGGGGTTCATCCCCATCCAAGGTGTTTACCCCCCACATGCATCATATACCACCCTGTATGCTGTCTTGTCTGTCTTGCCTGTCTTCCTACCCAACCTACCCCCCAAATATACCTACAATCATTCCCCACATCCCACTCTCACCTTAAAAAAATGGGGGGCAATCTGTTCCCAAAAATAAAATGTCGCCCCATAGATAGCTGCCCATTTTGCACGTGTCCACTGGACACATGTAATCTGATCTAATTGGCTTCACAACACATTATTCTTGTCCTCACCCCTCTTAAAACATGTGTTACTCTCCCCCACATGAAATGTGTTACAAAGGCATCTAAGAGCATTCTCTATACACCAACCTCTTGAATGTACAGACTTCAACATGTTTTTTAGCCTTTTCCCTCAGCAAGAATGACAGCACTAAATAATTATAGACCAATATACCTATCAACCTACTACTGTATGACATCTGGACAAAGCCTGACATAATTGGTGGACGGAAGCCCAAATACATGGCCATACTTGAAATATTGCTGTTTTAAACTGAGAAAGTTGCTGCTGTTACAGATTTGTTGTAACATATCTTTACTGAGGGATATAGAGTCATAAAAACAAATGGATGTTACCATTTACAGAATGCAATCACCAGAGTATGCTACTGATTTGCCAAGCACAACACCTGTCTGGGGAACAAACCAAACCTAACAGGCTAACCTGTGGCCATTCTGTGGATGGCCCTACAGTTGACAGGTATGTAGAGACAGAACTTTGTCAGACTGAAACCCATGCCGAAGTAGCATGTGCAGACCAACCCTGTTAAACTAGCAGTATTCCAAACATATAACAGCAATACTCACATTCTGCCCCTAGGTCTTGAACCTTCTCCACCATTTAGTTTGCTTGTCTACACAAGTCTTGTTGTAAGAGGTAGTAGCTCACACAGCACCATGATATCTTCCCCACAAATAAGGGAAAGGGCCAACACCCACATGGAGTACTCAATTATAGGAGTTTGTTGCCATGACATTGGCTATTGGAAGAACTACACAGCTGCTCTGCATGCAATTAGCAAGTGGGGAACACTAATAGGTGCACAGACCATCAACAGGTCATGAGCATCACCTACAAAAGCCATGCTGCCACCTATTCAAACCAGTAGTGCACATAGAGACAGAGAGAAAGAGAGAGAGAGGGAGAGAGAGAGAGAGAGAACTGGAAAAGAGAAGACAAAAAAAAGTAAGTTTGTCATGTAAGCATTGACTGTAGTACTTGGTCTATAATTAGGGTAAATATGATTTGGAAGAATATATGCCCCAACAAGACTTGTCATACTAATGTCCTGCTGAACAGCTGCTATGGCCATAGCATCTGGCCCACTCTGCAGTGGGAGAGATCACAGTCATACCTCTCAACTGTACAGATCTTCACAGTGTCCAGATTTTCCCATCATAGTTTTTTTTTGTCTGTTCCTGCTGAAATCTGTGCTTTTCTGGCAAATAGCTGAGTACTGAGGTCATCAAGTAATGACAAACACTTGAGTTTAAGACTCCATATCCTTATGAATATTCATGTGAATATGAGTATGACACATGTTTGCCTTGTAAAGCTAAGAGACCTATATAGGGCATATGCATAGTACAGTACTGTTGCAGACATGTGTTGAACTGCATGTGATATATTAAATTAATAGCATTCAACTGTACAGTGTTCTACTGGACAATAAGCAAATTTGTGACTGATATCTATAGTGACATGCACATGTACCTGTGTTATGTCAGCTAAACCATTGGCAGGTCTGCGAGCAATGACATTGTAGCATAATAGCCTACTTATGAATGTTGGACATCTTCCAGATTATCACAATGATGTCAGAGCCTACTGTTCAATCAATGTACTAATGTATGGTGCAGCTATATTACTTGAGTTTAAGACTCCATATCCTTATGAATATTCATGGTAATGCAAAATGTATCATTCTGCAAACTTTCTATGCTTGCAACAGGAATATTTAAAGTTTGTCCCTATTTATCCCCCATCATTTTAGGCTTTGTCCAGATGTGATGCTCTAAGAGGTTGCAAGGTAGAATTACAGCTCAGGAGTCTGACTCACCCTGGGAAAGGACAGCTCATATATGACAACCACTGTGGTGTCTGTCATACAGTTGTGACTGTGCCACTGCTAGGCCATTTAATGGGATGTTGTCCATATCCATATGTTACCTGTGAATATGAGTATGACACATGTTTGCCTTGTAAAGCTAAGATACCTATATAGGGCATATGCATAGTACAGTACTGTTGCAGACATGTGTTGAACTGCATGTGATATATTAAATTAATAGCATTCAACTGTACAGTGTTCTGCTGGACAATAAGCAAATTTGTGACTGATATCTGTAGTGGCATGCACATGTACCTGTGTTATGTCAGCTAAACCATTGGCAGGTCTGCGAGCAATGACATTGTAGCATAATAGCCTACTTATGAATGTTGGACATCTTCCAGATTATCACAATGATGTCAGAGCCTACTGTTCAATCAATGTACTAATGTATGGTGCAGCTATATTACTACAGTATCAATACTGATGTCCCTTCTGTCACCCATTTATGTGTGCCATTGTCCAGAAGTCCTGCTATAACAGGTTTAAAAGTATAATTGAGCAGCAAGACTGTAAATACAGTGTGCCATACCAACATAGAGCTGAAATTTATACCAGGTAGCCACTGAGCACATGTATGTATGCATATGTTCAGCTGGAGGGCACAAAACGAATCACATGGGTTTCAAACAGTCAGGTACATAGGTTGTGCATGTTGCAGATGTCTGTAATATCAGTGTCAGTGTATACAACATACATAAATGTGTACAGTTATTTGTTGTTGCATTGCCCTGACACTGATATGGGTACTAGAATAGGCATGATTACCAGGTAGTAATCAGAGAAGTGTCCAACTATGTTATGATCCTCTGTTCATGCCTACCACTACCAGCTATATCAGAACCTATATACGGTGGATATCACAAGTGTACACACCCCTGTTGGAATGCCAGGTTTGTGTGATGTATGACAATCAGACCACAGAAGATCATTTCATAATGTTTCTCATCTTGAATGTGACCCCTAACCAGTGCAATTCCATTGGAAATCAATCAAAGATGTTTCTAGGAAGGCGAGCAACTATTGACAAGTGAAGATGTGCCATGATGTTAGAGTCCAAACCAAGATGAATGAATGCTGTAACCATCTCAGGAGGTACATACACAACATATCAGTTTAAGGGTGTGCACACTCATTCAACTGGATTATTGTACTGATTATTATTTCCATATGTTTTCACAGACCAGATTGTTATGTTTTCAATTGAATTGTACAACCTGGCCTGTATAACCAGCCTCCACCAAGGTAGAGTAATCCCCTTTGGTGGAAAGCAGCAATACACAAACCACATAATAGGTTGCTATACTGGCTGTACAGGGACACATAGGAGCAGGCAAAAACTTGGAAGCAAGTCCACCTCTATCTGAGCAAGCATGTAATTTCACAGGTGGCTTCCTGTAAGGCTGACTATGACTACAAATCAGACATATCCACACCACCAAGGGCAATTGTAACAGTGTCTCCACATTTTTCCAATCTCAGAAGAAACAACACAATTCACCCCATACTGGGGATAAAGAACACCTCATACACACATGCCATGGATATAGGCAACCTGCATCAGACAGGTTAGGTGGAAACTCGTTACCCTGTCCACCCCAGTTGTACAGGGGGATATGCACATCAACCACACTCCTCCCCTCAGCAATGGTGAGCATGTACAGGTTGCCTACTGATGGCAACAACAGCATATCTCCATGGGGTGAAATAACATCACTGTCTGCCTCCTACATGAACTCAGGCATGTGCTCACAGCTCCATCACACACCACAGTAAAACACAGGCCTGCCACCATCCACACACCATCCACATGGAAGATGGCCACTGTCAACCCTCTACACAGAAATGAATGGAGAATAGACGATTATGCAATCAAGTGTCCAACATTGGGGGAATAAAATATCTCAGGGCCAGGAGTGTAATGCAAGCTGCTATAGCCATGATAGCTTGTAGGGTTATGGTGTAGTGTGGATTATTTGCAAGTAATATCCACTGTTGATGTGCAATTTGACAGCCGTATGAGGTCCTGTGACCTTTCTCCTGTTTATGTTTTGCAGGTAACATGCAGAGGGCTCACCTACTAGCATTCTCTGTTGGGGAAACTGACATCATCACCCAATATGTGATTGAACATTATGGCCTGTTATTTGGATGGACAGCAGAAGATGTGTGGGAGAGGACCACCTGTGAAACAGTCTGGTCCACAGGGTAAATGATGCCGGCCTGCACAGCAGAACATATTAGCAGGTGCAGCATTGGGCCAGCTACCTCATCGATCATGCCCATCAATGGGCTGCTGCAGTAGCAAGGGACCAGCTAGCCACAGGTGGGGACCTAGCCATCCAGCCCCCACTACACCGACCGAGGAGCTCCTCCCCAGCCTTGGGGCACCCGCACAATGCACAAGCCATGAAGCTGAGGAAAGCATTGTGTGGATGTGGGTTGCACACACACACTAGATGAGAATCGTGCAGGTATGGGCCTACTGGGGATTAGTACACTAATGTATTAGACAGACATTTATCTGTATTGTATCTTCATCCATGTGTCAGGTCCGGTTGCAGTTGTGGATGGGGTTTTCTAATGAACAGAGGTGCACATTTATGGTGAGGACAGAACAGTGTTTATTATTGAGGTTAGTACTGTAAATGTGCAGACACGCTGCATCCATCCTGAAACAAGGCCACATGTGAGTCTGCTGACAATAACTCCCTATCACAACTACTTAGGACCCTCTGGTCTGCATATGGGACAGCAGCTGAAGCTGGTGAGTATGACATTGTTCTGTTTCTGCCTTATAATACTCCAGGCATGTGAAGGGCATGCAATTTACCATGCACACAACCATGAATAATAGCTATATTGCTTTATGTAATACATATATTGCTTTTTGTACTTGTTCACTTGTGCTGGGGTTAACTGCATTGCATCACAGTGGTCACCACTGGGGCCTATCTGACATGAATTCAACATTACGAATGCATACCTCACAACTTGTCAGTGCAAAGACATCTGGACAGAGGCCAGCAAAATGAGTTGGACAAATGGCCTAAGGTAGAGACATTTGTGACACATTTGTGGTATAAAGTGTATATAAATTTTGTACACACCCACCCCTGTTAAGCTGCAAGGTGTTCCTGTTGTATACTAATTAGGACCAGAATATGTCAGTCCACACCTCTCCCAGCCTTTAATGTGACCCATAACATGAACAGTTCACTTGTAAAACTGAGCATCTGGACTCATGCATTGTACCTACAAGACTGGCCACATGTGAAGGTGGCAGACGTCATATCAGCATGATGTTTCAGTCAGATATGATACCTCATGCTGCCCTATTTGTCAGTACACTCACTGTGGCCTATTTGGCTACAATACAGAGGACTGTACAATGGTTTAACCTGCTGCATGTATTTAGATTAATGTTAAAGTCTCCAAGGATAATAGTTTCTTGGGTTAGGGAGAGGTTGGCCCAGCACAGAAGGTTTTCTAGGGGAGGTATATTTTGTCTTGGTGGGAAATAGCACCATATGATGTTAATTTTTTTCTTTAGATTAATTTTGAGAGTGGTGTAAAGGATTTCTTCCTTGCCAAACTGGGGAGTCGATTTGTTAAGACTTTGGATATTGAGATGGACTTTGTATAGTAAGGCTACATCACCTCCTTTCCTGGATAGTCTGTTCTGGTGGATGATGCTATATCCAGGTGAGAGTATTTCCTCACTTTTGATGTAAGGTTTGAGCCAGGTTTCTGTTAGGATGAGAATGTCTGGGGAGTACAGGTTTGCATTAGCATGGAGGTTTTGGGTTTTGCTACAGACACTACTGATATTTAGAGACATAAAGAGGAGGTCAGTTGGCTTTTTCTTGGTTGTGATTTGAGAGATGGGAGGCTTTGTTGGGAGAGGGCTATGGGTGGGGGTAGTGATGGAGGGACCAAGTTTGGGTTGGATGTCCCCACTCAGGGCTAGTTTAGAGAGATTGTTAAGAATATGTTTTATGTATGCAGTAAAATACCGGTCATATTTTAGGGACAATTAGATTTTAAATATGGTGGGAGTGAGGTAGTTGGGTAGGTGAACTGCAAGTAGGTTTTTAGTAGGAGGGTCTGTGAAGTTATAGAGAGAGAGTGTATGATAGGAGTTGTTGGGAGTGTGCAGTGAAAGTGGTGGGGAGTTATTATTCTGGGGCTTTGGTATGAAGTAATATAGGCAAGAAGGGTACAGGTAAGGAGTAGACTCATCTTCACTATTAGCATGACTGTTTTGATACTAGAGATGTGGTAGAATGGTGGGTGAGGTAGTATGTGAATACTCCACTCTACCAAACAAAAAACAAAAACTGTTGAAAAGGTGAAAGAACTCAATAAAAGCCAGCTAAAAAGAACTTGAAAATGTTTAATATAGTGAGCGCTTTCGGCAAGGACTTTTCCTCACCTTCTTCAGACAAAACCAGAAGCATTGTTTGATCCATCTATTTAAAAGCAGTAAATTAACCAATTAATCAATTGAAACTAAATTAAATAATTATTACATTATCAATGTTACAAAAAATGCTTCTTAAAAACATTTAAACATGGGATGTTCTAACATTAAAAATAGTTCAAAAAACTCGAGAGCCAAAGATAAAATATTGACATACAATATACAAATGTGTGCAAATAAACATTGTGGAAACACCAGTAAAACCACATACAAAAAACTAAAAAACCTATAGGAAATCTCAGAATATATCACAGCACAATGCTTCCATTCGGTAAATCAAAACAATAATAAATAGATGACAACAATTAGTGTATTGTAATTAAAGGTGCCTACATTAAATAAACTACGTACAATACATGTAAAAATGACTACTTATCAAAACTTAATGAAATATGTGAAACTAAACATGATGAATGGTATTAATATTATTAACTCATGTTATAGTATAAACTACTACGTCCCATCAATAAATCAATAAATACATTCGTAATTATATTAATAAATACGAATGTACTTCAATTATATACACATTAATAACTATCAAAAAACGTGTACGAACACCTAAGCACCTTAAATTCGATAGCAGTCACCTTTTAAGAGCTAACAACCGTAAAAAAACATTTTATAGAGATGCTTTCATTCAACCCTGGAAATAAATAAGCCCTTGTTCTAATTTGCCACATTAGTTCGTCAATTTCTAATAATATTTGCCAAGGACCTCCTCTGATGTCATTGGGCCTATGTTGTAATATGGCAAATTTAAAACTGTGGCTAGGGTGTTCAATGCAATGTTTGGCCAATGCGTTGTTAACATCTTTTTTATTTATAGCGTAACAGTGCTCATATACCCGCTGTCTAAACTTCCTTTCAGTTTTTCCAATGTAATAACAATTGCATTGATTACATAGAGCCACATATGTGACACTTTTGGTGTCACAATTGTATCTAAAATTAACTTTGTATGTTCTATCATTAATACAAAGTTGATTTGTTTTTAAGAAGCATTTTTTGTAACATTGATAAGGTAATAATTATTTAATTTAGTTTCAATTGATTAATTGGTTAATTTACTGCTTTTAAATAGATGGATCAAACAATGCTTCTGGTTTTGTCTGAGGTAGTATGCGAAGTTATAGGGAGTGGTGTAATTGGTGGATTGTTGTGGGAGTGGTTTTAGGCTTCAGAATAAGTGTAGATGCACTGGGGGTGGGTGAGATTTGGGGGCAAGGAGGGGCACAGAGTGAGTGGAGCAAACAGTGTGGAGCTTACACCCCAGTTAAAGATTGCAGGGTAAGTGTGAACCTCTTGTTACACTCAATACTATCTTGTAAAATAAATATTTTCTATAGCCAGTTGTTCTATTTCTTTAGTTTTACTTTTGCAGGGAATTCTAAGTCTAGGAGCGAAGGAGAGAGTAGATGGGATTGTTAGAGATATATGGGAAGGCTCAGCATTGGCCTGATCGAGTGTGTGCTACCCTTAAAATTAAGGGTAGTGATGTAAAGTAAAGTATGTAAAAGATAAGATGGAATATTCATCTTAATTATAGACAGTTAAGAAATTAATGAGCATTTCACTGATGTCCACCTTGCAAGATATTGCTTAACTTTATTTCAACATTTTAAGAGATTATGGATGTGAAAGTCTAGATTATTATTATTATTATTATTATTATGATTTTATATCTAAATGCTATATATCTGTTGAAACATTTAATCCAAACAGTTAGGAATATACTCTTTGATATAACCATCAGAGTGGAGAAATCATTATTATTCACTGAGCTTTGAAGTTGAACACAAAATTTAGGAGGTACCATTGGTAGGAGACTGAACATGTATCTTTCCTCCACAAAGGCTGTATGAGATTAACTTTAATAGTTTTATTGAAAAGCAAATGCATAATATAGAAAATGATCATCTACAAAGAGCCAGAATGTATAGATTAAAAAGGGAAGAAGAAATGGGGTAGCCTTAAATACGGGTTCTGATGTTTGTCAGTTTAGGAAAGAATCCTTTGTATAATAAAATAAATCAATTTAAATATAATTTTTCAGTATTGGTTATAAAATTCAGAGGAAAGTACAATTCATGTAATACCAAATAAAAAAAATGTTGACTGACTGACACCACTAGCCATAGTAAAAACTTTTATTCACAGAGTTAAGTGCTTTCATCCCATATGACTTTTTCAGAACTATTTTACAAACACAGCTCACTTGCATATACTATAAAAAGATACATATGACATACAGTACCCAGTCTGATGCCATCAATTAAGCACAATAAAAATATTTAAATAGAGCCCTAACAAAATGATTAAAAAGATATATGTTACAACATGTTTATAATACTGTTTTAAAAATCATTATAAATATGCAAATAACTACAAACCATAAAGTACGAGTTGCACCATGAATTGGTTAAGATATTTGATGATAGTTTCAGTATTATGAGACTCTTCATAAGTGACAATGAAAGGAAAATTAAATTTGATGGACAAATTTGACAATGTAGACAAGGCACTGCAAAACTATTTTGTTGTTTTCCTTTAATAAGGTTTGTTATTTTGATGTTTTGAAAAGAATAGATACATTTGTCAACATTAACAGATACAGTAAGATCAGAAAAGTTTATATGGATGAAAAGGAGTATAAACAAAACATGACTTACCCTTTACCAAAAATGTTTATTCATTCTAACAACCACTATGTTAGGGTAGGCATAGACAAAAATGTTCATGTTAGTGAGAATTTTAGTTCAAATAATAATTTTTTTACAAATCGCCAACTTCCCCACAGCTCAGGTGATCGGAGATGTTGGCTCAAAACAATGCGCATCAACAAATGAATCAATGACCATCACAGATAAGGGGGAGGAAGATATGGAATTAATTTTCCAAAAGTATTATATTTGGAAACACAACCAGTTAGTTAAGACTTCTTTTTGGATAAATATTTACTTGACTTTGAATCTGTCAATATAGATTATGATACTATGATAGGTGACTCATCTGAGTCTAGTACAGCTATTTTAACTATGTACAAGGGGTTCAAGATTTTTAACTATAATGACCTGAAGTTAGATGAGATATTTTGATTTATTTATTAAAGGATTCACTTTTGATCCCTGTACTCTCACTGATATTGGAGAACTGATTATTAATTTTAAATTCTACATCAGGAAGTTAAACTTATCTTTAATGTTCTGAAAACTGTGGCTTTTTAAATAACAATGGTTTACACCCTATTAGTATTTTAACCAGGAAGAGTACTAGTACCCCTTACATCCTTTATCTTTATTTGAAAAAGTATGTATCCAAGATATTAGAAAAGTTTTTGCCCAACCTAAAAAGCTTCTATTTCACAACTCGACTATTGAAGAATCTAGGTTATTGAAAGGCGTCTATATCAGAACAGCGAACACTATTCTGTCAAACTATAAAGTTCAAAAGCCAAAAATGTCAAAGTCACAGATCAGTGAATTTTTTCCCATGGAAAAAAAAATTGTTGATCCAAAAAAAAAAAAAATAATAATAATATATATATATATATATATATATATATATATATATATATATATATATACACAAACAAAATAGAGTGGGGGACTTCACCCCCCACACCCCCAACTTAAATATACCAAATCTGAGATCACACCACAGTGGAGAAAACAGCGAAGTCCCGAGAATGACCCAGCAATTTTTTTTTGTTCTGTGACTTCGACATTTTCAGCTTTCAATCTTTACAGTTCAACAGAAGAGCATTTGCTATTTTCAGTGTTTGGAACTATTGAAAGAGCAATATAAGGATTAAGAAGCCTGATAAGGGGGGAGAATTGTGATAATGAACACCATTGATTATTCCAGGAGAATGTTTCATTTGCTTAACAATGGTAATATGTCAGGACATCAAAAAATTAGATCAGTATTGCCTATAGTAAAATTGACTTATTCCTTGAAGATTTAGAGGTGTGATAGACAGTAGGTTAAGATTTTTGCATGTTGGATACTCAAAAGTCCCTAGTTTATTTGGTATTCCAAAGATTCATAAAAATATTGAGGAACACGCTTTTAGACCTACTGTGGTGAATGGTGGATCAAAAACTCATCCACTAACTCTTTACATGGATAGAGTAGTTAAACCTATAGGTATAAATATCCCTATATTCTTAAGGATTTGTGGGATTTTTAGGGTTAGTGAAATCTGTTCTTTCACCCTAGTTGGTATATAGTTGCTATAAATGTGGTAGACCTATTTTCTTGTATTCCACATGAGCAATGTTTGAACTGGTTTAACAATGCTGTATGTAAATGTGAATTTCTGTCTAACAGGGACATCAACCTTATTGCTTCATTTGTAGAAATTAATTTGAAGAATAATTATGTTTATTTTGAAGGGGACTACTTTCAACAAATCAGTGGGATGGTGCTGGGTGCTGCATGTGCCCCCATATATTTTGCTGACATAGTTATGTGATTTGGGGAACAGAAGTTTGTTTCTTAACTCTATATATTCTCTTTATATAGCATGTATATTTTGTTTTTTGGATATGTTCATTATTTGGAAAGGTGATCTTGAACAGTTAGTTTTATAACATAAGTAGCTCATTTACTAGTTTTCTTTTAAGTTCACTTATCAGTATTCTATTCCTAATATTAATTTAGATATTTCATTAAGTAAAAATTTACACACAGGCAAATGTAAATCCATTATTTATAGAAAGCTAACCTTTTCAAATAGCTAACTCCATTTTTGTAGTTATTTGTTTAAACTGGAAAACAAAGTTTAGTTAAGAGTCAAATGGTTAGAATGAGAATAACTTCTGATGGTTTAGATTTAAGTAAGGAGTTCAAAATTATGGTTATTTTTTTTAAACAATGGGCTATCTGATAGACATGCTCATTAATATTAATGAAGAGATTTTCCATGGAAGGCAACACACATTTAAAGCAATTTTGGGAATAGGCCTGAGTTCAAATCATAGCAACAAAGATGGTAAAGAAGCAATGTCAAGATATGAAAACAGTATGTGTATTAAATGCAGCAAGGATAGATAATATATTTACATTCATAAATAATAATTGGAATATAATTTCTCATGATAAATACTTGTGTAAAAATTAGGCACTAGACCCTGGTTTCTTTATTCTAGACATGCTAATATTAAGAAAAACTTGAGAAGGGTACACATTTTTGTAGAAATTGGAATATTAAGAAAACGGGCACCAAGAAATGCGATGCCTGTAGGCAGTGTAAATATTTTTTTTTATAGAAGTGAACTTCTTTTAAAAAGTATTAACTATAAGTTTCAGTTAACTTCTGATTATGCTTGTAACAGCAAGAGTGTGGTATATTTCACTTTTTGTAATTCTTGCTCTTGTTTCTATGTAGGAAAATGAGTGTAGGTTCAGAAAAAGAATTCAAGAACTTTGCTTTAATATCACAGTAATGACGGATTCTAATTCTGTTTTCAAATGCAAGGTAGTTTGTAATACTGTTCAGTTTTATTATTTCATGGTATTAGAGCAGGTTATTCAAAATCCCAGAGTGAGTCCCTGGGAACATATGTTGAAATATCGTGAACTATTATGGCAATTGAGGCTAAATACCAGTGAATATCCTGGTTTGAATGACACTGTTTCTTTAAATAGTGTTTTAAAATTATGGGCTGCTAAGTTATGATTTTATGGTCTGTAGTTATTTTATTCATTTATAATGAAGGTTTTTTTAAAGCCAAAATTGTATACATTTTTAACATATATTATTTTTATCAGTTTATATTAGGGACTATCTATTTAGATATTTTTATTATTCTTAATTGATGGCATCTGACTGGGTACAATGTGTCATATTTATCTTCTTACAGTATATATGACCTGTGTATGTTTGTAAAATTGTTCTGAAGAAGTCTTATGGGATGAAAGCACTTAACTGTGTTAATAAAAGTTTTTAATACAGCTGGTGGTGGTGTCGATTGGTCAGCCAGCCCTTTTTATTTTGCATGATTTGCCTCATGTTACACTATTTATGTAATATTCAAAAAGAGAAAAGAAAACCAACTCTAAATACTTTGGAAGCATGTATAGTCAAGGTAAAAAATAGATCATTTATAATATTTCATAGGTGTCATAACAAAGTCCATAGGAAGGCAATTATGTGTCCAGCCTTTATATAATCTGATGGAAAGTAAACTATTAAATATGGTATAATTATCTTAAATCAATTTGTTAGGAACACAGAAGACAGGTTTAGATCTAAATCAATTAAATAATATGTCTGTAATCAAATGGATTCTAAGTTATTAGCAAAGGATTTAGGAATCAAAATTATCAAATACTAGATTAAATAAATATGTGCTATACTTCCCTTTTGAATGAACTTCATTGTTTACTAAAAAATTTACTAATTTTAATTAAAATGAGCTTATAAAAAGTAATCTGGGTGGGAATCTGTCCCAGAGGCTTTATTTTTATTGGTAATTTCATAGTTTCTTGAATATTTTGCATATTTATAAGCATCACTTACTTGACTTTAGACGAAGTTAACTCTAAGATAGTTAAGGTAAGCAAAAGTCTCTACCTAGACCAGTTTTCAATCAGATTTTCATTCATATTTTTGTTAAAAACACTCAAGGTCTCTAATATGCTAGAAAAGTTAACAATATTGCTACCGACTTTAATAAATTTATTAGGATTTTTTTTATTGAATAATCATAGAAGGCAGTTTAGATAGAAGCTGAGAGCATTCTATGTAGTTTGCAGTTAATTTGACCTATATCCATGGCATTGTGAAATTAGCCTAAGGTTACTTTAGTCCGAAGAGAATTTCTTACCTAATTTTGTCAATATAATATTAATGACTGTTCTAGTAGCTTGATCATATTTCACTATTTCTTTTTCTTTTAATGTTTGTAGTTTTACTCTTACTGAGAAAATACCATTCAACTCAGATTTAAGTGAGCCCTAAAGTGATTATTTAATCTTAGATTAATCAGTTTTAAGAATTACTTTGTCTCTGTTCGGGACACAAACATTTGAAATGACTAAAATATTAAGTTACTTTCCATTTTTTTTTTTCCACTTTCATAAAGTATGTAGATACACGTCTGAACAGAACTTTTAAACTGATTTTTTCCATAAAGTATAATAGCATTTTAGAAATTTTTTGAAATATATTGAGGTTCCACTGCTTCAAGTGGTT
This sequence comes from Protopterus annectens, assembly GCF_019279795.1. Classification (NCBI taxonomy): domain Eukaryota; kingdom Metazoa; phylum Chordata; order Ceratodontiformes; family Protopteridae; genus Protopterus; species Protopterus annectens. Next base: position 1,013,937,922 of record NC_056739.1, on the reverse strand, counting down.
GAAGGCAGTATAGCTGACTGCTGTAAAACACTTGCATATCCCACCAATAAGAAACAGTATCACAGTTATTTCATGGTCCCCTACATACAAGAAGCTGTCCCCAGTGACACCATGTTGCAGCAGGCAATAGTAAAGGTCCATTGTTGACACCTAGTTCTGGATATGAGGAGAGAATGTCCTACATTGTTTTACTTTACACAGAAGATCATAAGTGGTGTATTTAATGTGACCCTTTTTTCTTTCCATGTACAGCAAACATTTCATATTAGACCCTTGCATATTTTTAAGTTATACCCACAGACTATGCCTTACATCCCCCTTTTGAGTTTTGCACATTCCCATGCATTACATCTATATGCCATGTGAACTTGATCTGTTATTTTCTGACATTTCTTCAATCTTGGATGGATTTTTCTAACCCTTAGCATAGCACAGTATGCACATAATTTTTTGGTGTCCATAAAGCCTCCTGAGTCACTATATGCCATTTGCAGTAGATTGTTCAGGTGACAAGTATATTTCAGCTGTCAGCCACCTCCCTGTGTTCAAAATATATTTGTTGAAGTATTTGTATACTTTAATGTGAACTGCAGCAGGCTAGTCACTTGAGAATAATTTAATAATGGCCAATAAGCCTTGTAAGTAAATTAAGTAAAGTACTCATTTTAGACTAAGAGCCTACTTAGTAATTTCACTAAACCAGTTTTAGATTTTAATATCTTTAAAATGAAAGTTAGATTTACCTGCAGTTATTTTGGCAGCCTTCAACTTAAATGATAAATTGAAATATATTTTTTATTTTTTGATGAAGTTCAATCCATCTTGTATGTATAATAACACATTGGTATATCAAAATATATATGCTGTAGATGAAAGCAGTCTGACATTTTGATTTGTTGAATAAATGAACAATTTCCCTATTTTCTGAAGATGAACCCCATTAAAGTTCCCCATCATCAGATTTAAAGTCATATTAAATACAGACACAACTATAAACTGATTTTGATACTGGCTTTTGGAGCTGGCAAACAGGTTTTGACAAAAGTATAATAATGAATTACTGTAAGAAAATCCTAAATGCTAAACATCAGACTTTACCTAGACCAGTCCCGAGCCTTTCTCAGAGTTCTAGTTAAATAAAATAAATAACATGCATCAATGTAGTTCTAAAGTATAAAAGTTCTAAAGTATAAAAACACACATAAAATAATGCAAGAAGAAACTCAAACTGAGAACAAAACAATCTTTAGTCACTTGTCCTTTTATATCAGTACAGTTCAGACTAATGTGATTATTATGTTTGAAACATAATTTGAATAATCTGAGCTGAAATGAAATTGACCAAATTGGTAATTTGTTGGGACATATGTCTATAACATACATTTTTAAAAGCATAACATTATTATTATGGAACCTTACTGCAATGCATGAAAATCCATTTATTTATGGAAACCGTACTAATTATTTCATTAAGAATTTGTAACATTCATCACTTAGGCAAAGAATGAACTACAGCACTAAGTGTGCTTGAGTTTCACTGTCTTGCTAATTAAGCCATTTTGCATATTGCTACATTTATAATCCCAGAAGTTATGATTCTACTTCATAAATCCTCAGATCACTAGAGGAGTATTATTTTTCATTTTGCTACAATGTTAAATACTCCAGATCTCAACAGAGCACCAAGAGTGTTAAGTTATTAAGCTATAGTAATAGACTAAATATGGTTAAAGTGCTTGCACTCTTATTATTGATATCACAGTGCAGTATAAATTATGAGGTACCATTTTTGGATTAGGTATTAATTAGAGATATAATTTGTCTGAGTCAGTGAGTAGTCCAAGCAGATGTAAAAGACTCCATGGCATTAATCCAAACAATAGTATGAAAAGACCAGGAATGTTTTAATACAGGTTGGGGGGTTAGCAAAATGGTTATAGTAGTTATTTCATAAACACATGGTACAGGCTTTAATTCTCAAATGGAATAACTGGATGGGCTTAATATTGCCCATAAGGCCAGTTAGACTAATAGTAATCTACGAACCTGTCTGTTTAAATATTTGTAAAATAATTTAATATAATTTGAAAAATGCAAAATCTAAATACAGGGAACATAAAAAGCACCTCACCTATTTCTATAATATAAAGCCATTTAAAAAGTGCATTAATGTAATTTTCATTGCTCTATTTCATGTTATAAAATAAATCAGCATGTCTATCCTTCCATATATCTCATGTAATAAACTGAAATGTTTTTATCTTCACTACTTCATTTCAATTTGTGTTCAAGAATGATGCTTATTTTTAACTTCCACTGTCTGTACTAATAAATTCCAAGACCCTGGTATTCCTTTGCCTTAACAAAAAATTCCATATGGCAACTGGTAAATATGCAAACCTTGTCATATTTTGCTTACTATTATGTTTCTTTTAAATGAAATACTTAAATGTGATGCTCACCAAAAAATCAATACGCCATATTCAGATTTGTCTTTCTCTTATCCTCACTTCCCTACTTCTGCTACCCAAACTGAAAATACCTCAGCTCAGTATAATACAGTTATTTAATTTATTGACATGTGTTTACCAGGAAAGTACGACTGGGCAGGAATACCCTTTTCAGTAGAGGTCTGAGAAAACAGCTCCTTGAAAGTTAACGATTACAGAGAGAGGAATTAATACATGCAGTGAAAAACTAGTATTCCATAGATACATACAAAATCATAATGAGATGTATTCATGTTATGGAAATAACTTCAGGTAAGGAAACAGTCATTCAGCAGGCTAAAGATTAAAGTAAGTAAATATTCAGATGCAAAAATCACAGCATGAATATTGGGCAGTCATGTTACATACATATTTAACATCAGATTAAAGGACAGCAGGGTGAGTAAAACATTTGGGAATGCCAAACAGAACATCAGTTTGAAGTACTGTTATTATTAAGAATATACTGCTGGAAGTGATAATGACTACCATAAATTGAAAGTGGTTAGATTCAAAATATATGGTGGTTTAAAAGGTAGGTTGAACTTGTAAATAAGTGCAGAAGTGATGGGGAAGTGGAATAGAGGTGTTTGTGTGTGGAAGTGAGAAAAGGTATGTGTGATGCACACCACTGCTACTAACATGTGATGGGCACCAGTATGTGATGTCCCCATGCTGGGCCAGTAAGCAAGGAGCCTGAATCCTCACCACTGACACTGGAGAGGGACGTGCACTTGGAACACAAATGCTCCAGATGCAGACCGCTCTGCATCAAGTACAGTTTCCCTTAAGAACACACAGGGAACACACTCGGCCCACAGTCTGGATGTGTCTATATCTGTCTCCCTCCAGATCTCCAATAAGACTCCCAGCTGGTACAGCTGTAGGGTTAGAACCTCAGCTAAGTGTTCAAGCCAAGTCCTCCAGCACCATCTCTGTAAACCCAGTGCTTCATGTCCCTTCCCCAAGTAGCTCACACACACACACACACACACACACACACACACACACACACACACACCCGGGAGCCCGCAGGATTTTTTCCAGGGGGTTGCAAACCCAGAGCCCCGCCCACACAGCCCCACCCCTCCATCCACGCAGCCCCACCCCCTCCACCCACGCAGCCCCCCTCCACCCACGCAGCTATTCCAGTGTCCCATTACTTGGATATTTCTCCCCATTTGCCATAGACACTCTTTAAATCTCTCATTGTGCCTACTTTTTTATGCTTTACTTCTAAAATGATTACAGATACTTGGATTTCATTTTCAACTTTTATTTCAAATTTTATAGCACAAACACTGATAGACATTTACTAAACCTAAACAAAGCAATAATCTTACAATGAAAACAGACTTAGCATTAAAACTTCTCTACCTTTGAGTCCCACATTCACTGAAACAGCATTGAAACCCACATTCAAAGAAAATGCATTTGGCCAGTGGCAGGGTAAGTTTACCTTTGGGCTGTTTTGAAATCATAGGCTCCTTACACACATTTTTAGAATCATGCAAAAGTTCTTTGATTCACCTTTCTCACTGTATTAATTATACTATATAATTGAATTATATCCCTTGTATAATACAGCACCACTTGTTTAGAGTATGTTTTAAATTTATAGTTCTGAACATTTTTCCTTTAAGCAATGAAACAAATCATATGAACCAATAATGACAACCTACCCAATTCAGAACATTTCAACCATAAAGGGCCACTCAAACTTCTGTCATACAATCATACACCAATATCAATCAATATACAGAATCTCTGCAGAAGTAAGAGTCATCTGAATAATTTCACATTATAGAGATCTGAAACCAATGAAGAGGTTGTTGCTAGAAAACAACTTTATATTTCAGCGTTTCATTTACAAATTCAGTGCGTGTTGCCCTTGAAGAATAAATTGCCTATGTTACATTAAAAGAAATGGTAAGCTGGTATATTGCAATAGGGAATGGGGGGGCAAGGTGAAAAACAGGTTCATAGTTATTAGGTGTCTCATCCAAAGGAGGACATACTAAGGACTGCAGAACCATACCCCCTTAAAATACAAATGTACATGCTGTAGGAATAGCACCTACAGCCCTTTGCATCAAGATGCAAGTATGCTACCTGCTGTGCTAACACTGCCTTAAAATTCTATACCACAATAATGATACCATTTGCTCAACCAAACCGTTGCACATTTTAAGCAGACTTAGCATGAGCAGCAGTAACCTTTGCTTCCCTTGAAGCTCACAATTCCTTGAAAATACACTTGAAAATGAATTCCACCTGCTAGATCTAATTAGGGCTTTTCTCTCTCTCTCTCTCTCTCTCTCTCTCTCTCTGACTCTGTCTGTCTGTCTGTCTGTCTGTCTCTCTCTCTCTCACACACACACACCTCAACTTCTTAGTGCAAGAAATCTGGACAAAGACTAAAATAAACAGGGACAGATTATAAATATTGCTTTCATGAACTTATAAAATTGCAAGAATAACAGGATTTGTGTAGGTATGCATTTTTCTAAAGGATATGATGTCTAAAACTATTTAGCAACTTCAATCTTTTTTAGTAGGAATATGGGGCAAAAATCTGGACATTCTGCAAAACCCTGGACAGCTGAGGGGTATGCCACCTCCCTTTTACACACACACACACACACACACACACACACACACACACACACACGCACGCACACACACACACACACACACACACACACACACACACACACACACACACACACACACCAACCTCTTAGTGCAAGAAATGTGGACAGATCCTAAAATAAATAGGCACAGATTATAAATATTGCTCTCATGAACTTAGAAAATTACTAGAACAACAGGATTTGTGTTAGTATGCATGTGATGTCTAAACCTGAAATGTCTGTTATTTAGCAACTTCAATCCTTTTTAGGAGGAATATAGGGCACACATTTGGATAATTGCAAGGTATGACCCCCTTTACACACACTCCTATCCCCTGTTACTTACTTACACACACACACACACACACACACACACACACACACACACACACACACACACACACACACACACACACACACACACACACACTAACTCCCAACACTAATATATCTGTCATGTTTGCCCACAGCATTGCAGGGATTAAAGCCACCTCACTGTAGAGATGTATGGCACTACTATGATAAGTCTCCCCCACCAAACACAACAGTGGTGACAGCCAGCTATTTACATTCCTCTACCTTCTACCGCAGTACATCATTCAGTTTATCTTACCTTGTTTGATGGCCTCATCATACTTAAGGAATCCTATCTGTGACTCTTTGGCAACCATATTCCCTTCATTTCTGTAACATTAGAAGTTTAAATATGTACATGCCTGGCTTTATAATATTTAAAATGACACAGTTTCCACAACAGTCTCATTCCCTGGTTCCCAACAAGCGACAGTTCCTATGCCAATGCCTCCATACTGAATCACATGAGCAGACCTCTCCACAAGTCACCTGATAAGAGTGAACAGCACTACAGGAATCAAAACAAGCAAATCTGCCTTAAAATGTTGTAGTACTCCTGTATAGTTATGATAAATAGTGAATTAATGTTGTATTTTAATAAAAAAACTAAAAAGTAAAAAATTAAAGCATAAATAAAAATATATATTTTTTTAAAGAATGCTTTTAATTGAGTCACTCAAAAAAGCAAAAATTATGGAAGAAAAAGAGTGAAAACTTTATAACGGAATCGTAGACAAGTTAACTTCAGAAAAGCAGTCAAGGCTGGTTTTGTTGATTGTGATAAAGAGTTACCAGACGAAGTAGCAGGAATCAACAAAACCAACCTCGAATGCTTTTCTGAAGTCAGTTGTCTGTGTTTCTTTTGCAAAGTTTTCACTCTTCTTCCTTATTTGATAAGGCAATGCTGATCCCTTAGGAAAGGTTGATAAAAATATTGGTAATCCAGTATACGTGAGCATTGCTTCCTCCTGTTAGGAGTAGATAAAGCAGCAGTCACTTTCCTTGCACATTTATTTATGTATGTATGCTTGATACCCAAGATATACAAATGAACAGATCCATTTTCAGCAGAGGCCTGGGGGGCCAAAGATCCAGTTGCTGCAAAATTCTACTTTAAAAATAAACATAAGCAGAAGACTCTATAATATGTGAAATGAAGCCAAGCTTACTAGAGATCAACCAAAAGATAACTGGTGGTTAAAGCCTATATCACTGAGAAGTTACTGACTTGCATTTGTTAGTCGTTATTTTTGTATTGTATAATGAAACCAAAATACAATTAAAAACTTAAGCATGGACAAATAAAGTAGTAGCATGGTTTAATAAGTTAGATATGGGGAGGGAGGGGGAGAGGTACAGTGAAATGCAGAAATTTTGAATAAGTATTAATCAATATCTATAAAGCAAAGAATGAGAAGTGTCATGTCCACTCAAATACAGGCACTCTAATACCAGCCTTTTACAAAAGAAAGCATTCACAGAAAACCAACAGCTGGGTTACAATTCTTACTCCTCATTACTACAGAATACTCTGTGGTGGTTTATATGACGGATTATAGCTGTCTTTGATTAGGAAGGACTTTGGAGTGATACATTTTTTTCCAAACAACATTGTTTTTGTTTTGTTGGGGTTAAGGAGAAACTTTTTTGCATGCCATTATAGCTGGACAAGGTGATAAAACCTGTTGCATTTATCTTTGTTATTATTTGAAAACAAAGAACACTGTTTGCACCTTTAAATAACAATTATGACCAAATACAGAGTAATGAGTAGCACTTTGGCACAGGGGTTGAAGTTTCTGTCTTCCAAATGCACGGTCTGAGTTGCAGTTCTTTCTCCTCATTACCACAGAATATTTTTTTCTAACCTCTGTGTTTTTTCTAAGATACTCCAGTTCCTCTTACCTTCCCCAAACAGAGTGGTAGATATCTGTAGGGGGTGGTACTGGCTTGCACATGTATCTGACACATTAAGATGTGGCTCATATTCTAACATGATAGTGATAGCAATGGCTTAAAAGTATAAACACTCTCTCAAGTATGCATTGATAAGTGAAAAAATAAAACTGGAGCTGATATTATTTTTCAAATCCTGATACCTGCTGTCTTATTCACAATTAATGACCGGTGAAAAAAATCCAGATGAACACTTTAAATGTAGTAAACACTCCATAGATTCCATTTCTAAAATACTGCATGTGGTTATAATACAGCAGTCACTCAAGCAGATTAATGGGAGGTTTTGCATATTTATATTAACATGCATTTTCTTGAAGGATATAAACTCTGAAACTCAAATGTCTGTTGTTATTTAGTGATTTCCATACTCAACAATTTGCCAACAGACCACACATTTTATGAAGAGCAGACTACACATATGAGGCAAAAGTCTGGACATTCTGTGAACATCTGGACAGTTGAGAGGTATGAGGTAAGAGATCCGCTCTTTGATTCACAGGCAGCCATCTGGACTTTTTGTGATTTAGGCAGTACTGAGCAGAGTGGATAAGAGTTGCTGACCGCAGCTGTTAGCTGAGATATATAAGTATCCTGTTTTTTTTTTCGATTATTTATACAGAGTATTGTTTTTAACAATTAATATATAGCACTTTTATTGTCTGCTTTTTAGTCTTCGAGTGTATTTTATTGCTATTAACTAATCTGCACAAGTAACTGATTTGTCTGCAGTTAAAAGCATTCTGCATCTTTGCAAATCTTTATGTGTTTGTGGCTTTCTCTAGTGCTACTGGCTGTATACTTGGTGGCTTTGCAGTTGCCCGCCCCTACTGTAAATCTGATCTGTGACACTCCTCCCAGTCTATTGTCATTAGCTCATTCTACCTAGTACAGAGAGAACATTTGATAAGGCCTTTTGTTTCTCCTTTTTCCCTTTCAAAAAAAAAAAAAACTTTTTTTTTTGCCTGAACCTCCTTGTGTTCAGACTGTGCTTCTCAAACATTTTGGAAATATAGAGTATATTTCAGAGCATTTATTATAACTGTAATTGCCTTAATATTGCTACAACTCAAGTGCTCTAGGTTGCACTACATCTGAAGTGTGTGTGTGTTTTAGCTGCTTTTCTGTATATATATATATAGACTTCTCTGTTTCTTTAACTAAATAAGCTCTGCAAAGTTGTTTTATTGCATTCCTGCCTGTATTTCTGAGTTTTTTTGCACTTTTAAAGTTTGTTTTTGCTTAGTTTAACTGATAGGCTACACACTCAAGTGCGCTAGCCGAATTAAAGCATTTACTGTGTTTCTGTACCTAATTTCTGCTACTTTGTAAAAAAAAAAAAAAAAAAATCCTTGTTTCCCGCCTTTACTGAACTAGAATAGTCCAGTCTTCAGGTATTGCTGATCTCTGGGCTTTGTCATAGTTCCTGTGTTGCCCATATCCTTATTTGGATAGGAGGAAGCTTCTTTGTTCAGTGAGAGTGGGGAGCTCTGAGCAGCCTATCTGTCTCTTGAGGAGTGGTTCCAGCCCAGTGACCTGTAGCTTATTGGCCATTTTGGGCCATTTCCTATCTCTTTCTAACCCCCTGCTTTAAAGCCAGCTCTAGCACGCTTTTGCGCTTGTAATTTAAAGTTTGTCCTGTTTGTTGCATTTACCTGTTGAGGCTACACGCTCAAGTGCGCTAGCCTGTGTTACATATTTATTGCATTTTTCTGCTGTTTGTTGCAAAAAAGAAAAAAAATATCCTTGTTTCCCATCATTTCTGACCTTGAGTAGTTCAAATACAGGCTTTGCTGCATTCTGGACTTTTGGAAAGTTCCTGTGTTGCCCATTTCCTTTCTTGGATAAAGGGAGGTTCTTTGTTCACCAGTGGCAGTGGGGAGCTTGGAGCAGCCTATCTATCCCTGGATGAGTGTTCCCAGCACAAGAATCTGGTAGTCTATTGGCCGTTTTGGGCCAATTTCTAGCTCTTTCAAGTCCCCCTGTATAAAACCCGCTTTAGCGTGGCTTTGCGCGATTTTGCACATAGCGCAGCATCGGGCAGCACCGCTTAATTGGGTTTAAACCATTCTCGGCTCCACAAAGTCTGCTCTTCACTTTTTCTCCTTAGAACTGTTCTAGTTCTCATAATAAACACCCTATTCCCACTCTAAAGCCTGGCACTTGCTCACTAAAGCAATTATATAATTGGAGCTTTTCTCCACGGGCCTCCGCTGAAAAAGGACATGTATCCAGTCGGACCATCCCGGTTAACAAATGTTAAATAAAATAAATAAATAAAATATAAGTCAGCACTAAAAAATTAAAAGCACTACACCCTCACAAACTCCCCTTGAGTACTTTGTTCCCCATTGGCCCTTTTTTTCAATTATAAAGTAATTCCCAATACTATTCTAGCATGTCCAAAGGTCAGTTGTCAATCTCCTCTCCGGTCCAGCTGGTGAATCTGGGAATCTTGAGGCAATGTTACAACTGCCTCATGTACACAGACAACCCTCTCCTCCTCCCAACAAATTCCAACACGTGAGAGATGCAACCATATAGCCAAACTGGAGGCTAAGCTCTCTCAACTCAGTACTGGCGTAACCAGTCAGAAGGAGAAGGAAACCACACTCACTACAATTCCAGTCTCACATAGACCTACCACGACAGCAAACCAAACACATAAACACACAAAAACATACTCGGAGGCTCTAAATAAAAATCTGCCTAAGCAGCAGTGACCTCCAAAGCAGACACCCTAGCAACCGCTACCCCAAAACAAAACACATGCAACACATAGCTCACAAAGCCATTGTGCCGAACAGTCACAGCCCTTAAGGCTAAACAACACACCTGATACACTTGTAATAGGTGACTCTATCATGAGGCACACTGACGTCCCGTTCACCAGGCTGAACAAGGAGAAGGTCAAGGTGAGCTGCCTGTCGGGCGCTTGGATCCGCCACATAACACAAGCACTCAGGTCACTCCAAGGCAAGTACAAATATGACTCAGTCATTGTCCATGCTGGTGTGAATGACCTGAGACATACCTCCCTGGACTACATGAAAAGAGACATAGAGGAGCTCTCTGAGCATGTAGCCCAGGACAGTATGACCCTGACTTTGAGTAGCATCTTACCCTCTCCAAGAATGATGCCACAATATGAAGACAAGATGATCAATTTCAACAATTGTCTTAAGTATTGGTGTCATTCAAAGGGGATCCAATGCCTGTCTGCCTGGGATGACATGCTCGACAAGCCACGATGCTTCACTAGGGACGGCTTGCACCTGTCACCCCTGGGCTTTCAGATATTGGCAAAGGCTCTTGCCACCCCCATATGGCCTATTTTAGGCAAGGCTCAAAAGACAAACCCTTCTCCATAGGTATCACAAGGGATAAGAAACTAAGAGTAATGCTACTCAACACTAGAAGTCTAAACCTCAAGATCCACTCACTCGAAACTCTCCTTAGCATGGAGAACATCGATATCTGTGCAGTAACAGAAACCTGGTTCAAGGCTCCCGAGAGCACCCCAGCACTACCAGGTTATACCTCATACCATGTTTTTCGGCCCCAAAACTTGGACCAAACCACAAAAAAGGGGGAATATCAATATTCGTCAAAGATACCCACACCTCCAGATTGGTGGCACGGCAAGAAGCATCAGAGACTATCCATGTGCAACTAACAGTGGGTAAAACTGCCTTCCAGTTTATAGCCTGCTACAGACCACCCTCCAAAACCCAGGAGCCCCACTCGGCCTTCCTGAGAGCACTGAAAAATATGAAGGTCTCTCCAAATACCATTATATTGGGCAACTTCAACTACCCTAACATAGACTGGGAGCATTACTCTAGCTCCAACACCCTAGCCCGAAGGTTCCTAGAATTTATAAACTCAGATGCTATGGAACAACTTGTTGCCACTCCCACAAGAGGGGAAAACATACTGGACCTGATCATCACCAACATGGGGTCTCTATGCTCCAGACCAGAAGTGTATCCCTCACTGGTAAGATCAGACCATAAACTAATCTCACTAGATATTCACATCCCAACCCCAGCCCCTGCCCAGAAAACCACAGTGAAAAACTTCTCTAAAGCAAATTTCACACTCCTCATAACTGAGGTGGAATTCTTGAAAGCCCTCGGGCCTGTGGAAAATACGGCCCAGACCGCAGAATGCTTTATAAATGCATTCTATGAACACCTTCAGGAATGCATGGATCATGCAATCCCAAATAAAACCAAGACCCAATCCTCCAAATTTAGGCATCCATTCTGGTGGACCCCAGCCATAAACAAACTATACAGTAGAAGTAGGAAGCTACTACATGATAGAGCAAAATCCCAAAAAGGGAAGGCATCTCTGATCAGTATTAGCAAAAAACTACGGGCACTCATAAATCGTCTAAGGCCAGCTTCGAGAGAAAAATTGCACAGGACACTAAGGATAATCACAAGGCTTTCTTTAGTTATGTTAGGAACCTGGGTGGGAATTCCCAGATATGCTCAGAATTAGTCCAAAATGACAAAAAATACACCGAACCCACAGACATTGCCAACATCCTAGCTGACAGGTTCAGTGCAAACCCCCCCCCTCCCCACCAAAAGGGTAAATATCTACCCCAGCAGAGTGCTCTCCCCCTGACATCTCAGATGCTCAGGTAAGAGCCGCCCTCTCCAAAGCAAAAAACACAGCATCAATGGGGCCAGATGGTGTCCCGGGCTGCGTCCTACATGAACTCCAAGAAGAACTAAACCCAAACATAAAACTACTGTTCAATCTCAGCCTTACTACAGCATATGTACCCAAAGAGTGGCGTACAGCAACAGTGGTCCCTCTCGACAAAGGTGGTGCCGCAATGGATCCTGGAAACTATCGCCCCATAAGCCTGACTAGCTTAGTCTGCAAAGCTATGGAAAGGATCATCATGGACCTCATAAATAAAGATGTTGGGGACCTACAGACACTGGATCCTACCCAGTTTGGCTTTGTTAAGGGCAGATCCTGCCTCTTAAACCTGGTTGATTTCTTTGAAACAGTCACCAAGGCCATTGACGAGGGGAAGGTGGTCCACACAGCCTTACCTGGACCTTGCAAAAGCCTTCGATACAATACCCCACTCGGGAATTATAGATAAGCTCACCAGCTTAAATATAAACACCTATGTCACTAGATGGGTTGCAAACTGGCTCAAAGACAGAACCCAACATGGTTAGAATTGCTGGAGCCATGTCAGACTCCAAACCAGTTACAAGTGGCGTCCCACAAGGCTCAGTCCTGGCACCTCTCTTGTTCGGTATATATTTCTCGGAGGTACAGGCTAACACGGAAGGACTGTGGCTGACCAAGTTCACAGATGACTGCAAACTGAGCGCCATAATCGACTCTCCAGCTGACACAAGCATCCTACAAAAGGGCCTCATAGAAACAGACAACTGGTGCCAGAGCCATGGCCTCAAGCTAAATGCCAAAAAGTGTATAGTCATCCCCCTTGGCAAAAACAAAGTGCCCACAAATTACCACATAGGTGGTAATCCATTAAGTACGGAAGAAGTAATTAGGGACCTAGGGACCCAAGTTGATAGCAATCTCTCATTTGACAACCATGTGGCCAAAGTGGTTAGAAAAACAGTTTATATAGCCCACCTAATCATGAAGGGATTCACATCTTGATCAGGGGAGGTCATCGTGCCTCTTTATTCATCCATTATCAGGCCCATAATTGAGTATAATGCCCCTTTTGGGATGTACCTTACCAGACACCTGCAGCAACTGGAAAGACCCCAAAAGTACCTCACCAAGAGAATCAAAGGGCTCAAACAGATGCCATATGCTGCCCGGTTAAAGAAACTCCAGCTCTACTCAGTGGCATACCACCTGCTCAGAGGCGATCTGTGCCTGACGTATAAAGCCATGTCCAACCTGGAATTAATGGACATGCTGCACCTCAGAAAATCCAAATCCTGTCGAGCTACGCGCTCGAGAGACTTGAACCTCAGCAATGAAATAAATAGGACATGCTGGATGGACAGATTCATAACCCAGAGGCTCTCTTCACTCTGGAATAAAATCCCAGTCCAGGTTAGGCAGAATCCCTCATTGACTCTCTTCAAGAGGAATCTTGATGAGTGGATGGGAGATAGTAGGTTTACCCCGCGTATCACTTCTGTGTCACTGTTAGACAGAGGCACAGTATACTAACCTCGAAAAAGGGCATAGCAAAATTCATTTAAAATGGGTGGCGAAAGACAAACACACTCTGGCTAGGCTTATAAATGTCCTAGGGCAGATAGCCTAGTATGAACCTATGAACCTATGAATCTATGTCCTAGTCATGAGTAATTGGCTATGAACCAGCAGATTATATTAGCTATTATCTGAAGGCTTGTTGCATTTTTCTGTGTGGCACTGGCAAACAAAGGAAAATATATTTTAGCTGGGCAAAGAGGATACCCTTACCTATGGCAGCTCTAGCTAGGGGTGAAAGGAACTGTGATGATTTTTTGAGCCTAGAACAGTAAGTAATTTATTCTGGCTTGATTTTTTCAGTGTGATTAAAAGTTCAAAGTCTGGCCAAGCCATACTCTGAAGTATGTAAATGCTGTGGTGGTTTCTTTGATGTGATTATAACTGTCTTTGATTTGGAAGGACTTTGGAGTGCTAGATTTTTTTTCCCAAACAATACTGTTTTTTATTTTGTTGGGGTTAAGGAGAAACCTTTTGGTAGATGAGACAGTCAGAAATATCTAGCAGGTCCTTTTAAAGTTTGTCCTGTATGAGATGGTGCTGGTTCTAGCTAGACCTATAGAGAACCATGTCATCTGCATAAAGTAGGATTTATAGGTGTGGAAACCCAATGGAAACTTTTTTGTGAGCCATACTGTTTTGGTATGTTTAGGACGTCTTGTGGTCAAGGGGAAATGGTTGTCTTGAATTATTAGGAAATTATGGGTGAATTGTTCAGCTGCAACAACTTAGATTCTACCTATGATAAATATGCTGAGTCTCCTGACAAGATGAATTTTCATTCCTTGAGAAATTCAATTCACCTCCTCTCCACGTCAAAAGAAAAAACCAACAGCATATACACCTCCGCTAGCATATACCATAAAGGGTCTCCTCCTCTGTATGTATCGTAACACAAAAATATATTCCTCGGGTTATAAAAGCAAATTTATTGGAACAGCAAACAGCACAGTAGGATTGAGCGCGCTTTCATCTATAAGACTTCATCAGAATCCACCATTTCCAAAGTTAAACTGCCCTTAAATACAAATCTAATTAGTAAATGAATGAGTTAATTGATGAAACATGATAGTATTTAACTATGCACTCAAGTAATACAAACATAAATATATGTAAAATAATACATTTCACTATGTATATTGAATGGATAAATGCAATGAATATTGTTGTGCCTACTAAATATAAAATGAAGCATTGTTAAAAAATATCTATATGTAAATTCATGAATAAAAATGTACATAATACGTAAATAAGTACATATATAACCAGTCTAGTTGTAATAATATTGCAGTAATAACACTAACAACAAAATAAAAATAAAAATATTGAAGAATATGTATGTATTAATAACTAGATTATGTGAAGTTATATAAAAAAACACATGTATGTATATAGAAGACATACACCAGATGTCATCCTATAGTATCCACAAACCAATAATGTGCGTCTTACTAATAACTAAATGTGTTTATATTGTATAAACCAATAACTAGTTTAAATAATGTTGTACAAAGGACAAAGTTATATGATGTTAATACATAACAAGACAAGTAGTTCATGTTATTCCAAAAACAACAATCTTTGTATTTTTTATATATTTTTTTGTATGTTTTTGATTCTAAAAATATATACCTTGACGTACCCATTAAATCAATTTCAATATTATTTTTTAGGTATTAATTAATAAATTTTGGGTTGTTGGATAAAAGTTTAAGTGCAGGTTTAATGGAGAGGTGGTCATTCATTCCATGTGGACCACATGCGTCCAGCCTTAGCTGCCATATCATTTCCCTAAACTCGAGAAATGACACCCAATCACCTCCCCTCTCATTCCTTGTGACCTCTTCCAACACCCAAAATTTTATGTTTGTTTTTTCACACACTTCAGTATGCCTGTAAAGTGCATTATTCATATTCCTTGTATTTATGTCTCTTATGTGCTCGTAGACCCTTTGTTTTAACTTACGCTCGGTCTTACCAACGTAGTAATTTCCACAAGTTACACATAGAGCCAAGTAAACTACCCCTTTGGTATGACAAGTATGGTAGCCCTTACTTTTTATTTTCAAATTTAATTTCTCAAGCCAAAGTATTTTTTCCCCCAATATAAAGGCACACTGCCCACATCTACCACATTTGTGGGTCCCCATCTTTTTTTGTGTACCATTGACACAGGGAGGTCTCTTTTTTTCAAATCAATTTTTGAAATTGTTATTTTTCCTGAACCCAAACCTAAGTGGGTGTTGAAAAATGGAGGTATCACTACTAATGTGGGAGAACATATTCCATACTTCATTTATGCCTCTTTGTAACCAGTGTATTCCTCTATAATAAGTCAACGTCAAACGAAGTGTATTATTGATGTTGTCTATGTTGTTTGTCCTACTCCTAGAGGGCTCTATCACAACCTGTCCATCATCACATGTGTTGTATAATAATAATGGCTTATACTGTATATGGCGTTTTCTTAATACCTCACGTTTGACATTTCTAATTAGTGCTCCTGGATAACCTCTGTCCCTAAAAAACTTCTGTATTAAATCCATTTCCTTACTACAGGAACTATCTTCACTTGTCATACGTGAGGCCCTAATCATTTGTCCTTTGATTATATTTTTCTTTAGGTACAGGGGGTGATCACTCTCAAAATGGACATAGGAGTTCGAAAAACATTCCTTTCTAAAGATTCTAGACTCATATCTATTACTCACTATATTCTTCGTGATAGTCACATCTAAATAGTCAATTTGTTCAGTATTACATTGAAACGTAAACTCCAAAAAAGTGGTGGTTGTATGTAAATAGTCAATGAAACTTTTCACTTCCTCAATGGTCCCTTTCCACACCATAAAGATGTCGTCAAGAAACCTAAAATATGTGATAACTTTTGTCCAAAAATCAGATTTAAATACATATTCAAGCTCCCAGTACAACATAACAATGTTGGCGTATGTGGGAGCACAGGCTGATCCCATAGCCACCCCCCCCAACTGATGGTATATATCTCCTTGAAAAAATAAAAAGTTATTTTTCAACACAAGTTCCATGTTCTCAAGAATTAACCTGAAGTCAGTTGAGTTTAGGAAATTAAATTCAGTCAACATATGTTCAAACCAGGTTAACCCAATGTCATGCGGTATGACTGAAAATAAATCACGAACATCAACAGTCACAAATACAAAATTTTTGTCATATGGAACTTCATTATATTTAGTAAGGAAATCCCAGGAATCAATAAGTAAATGTTTATAATTTAGATGGAAATTCTTCAATTTCATATCTATAAAAATAGCAAGGGGTTGTGTCTTAGAACACTGTGAAGTGACAATTGGCCTGAAAGGGGGGTTTTGTACATCTTTATGAATTTTGGGGATACCGAATATTTCCGGAATCACTGGTTTTGGAACCTTAAGATAGTTATACAGATCCAAATCTATTAGACCTTGTAAAAGATTGTCCTCCAACCAGTAGTCAATTTTACTATAACAAATGTTCATTTCATTTCTCGAAGCAATCCGGTATCTATCCCCTTTACTAAGGATGTCAAGCATCCTCTGGGTGTAATCCCAGTGGTCCATCAGGACCACACCACCCCCCTTATCAGGCTTCATGATTCTAATTTTGTCGTTACCCTGTAATTTCTTCAGGATAATATTCTCTTCATATGTTAAATTACTATA
The DNA here is from genome assembly GCF_019279795.1 of Protopterus annectens. Taxonomy (NCBI): domain Eukaryota; kingdom Metazoa; phylum Chordata; order Ceratodontiformes; family Protopteridae; genus Protopterus; species Protopterus annectens. The sequence continues at coordinate 1,013,920,570 of NC_056739.1, read as the reverse complement.
TTCCTTGATTCCATCATCACCTTTATAGCCCTGCCTCACCATATATAGCACCTGGGTCTCGAAACTGGCTATATCTCGTTGTAAAGGGGGGTTAAATGTACTCTTCCTTTTGAAAGTTAGTATCTCTCTATTAACCCCCTGTCCTAATGTATAGTTGAGATGTAATTTTCTAGTAAATAATTTTATGTCTAACAGTAACTTCTCCAAACTAGGTTTCTTTATTGGAATAAACGAAAAACCCTTTGTGAATAGTCCGAAAAAATCATTGGTAACCTCTAAATCAGTGAAGTTGTAGATGTTAAAACTATTGTTTACATGGATTTTACAATTAGTAGAAACAATATTATTTACTTTAACATTATTCATGTCTTCTACTTCTTGGACAACATTTTGGGTCACATCACTAGTGCAATTATCCAAGGGGTGGGCGTTATCAGGGATAGTTATATCAAATAGATCCAAACTGAACACTACCTGTAGTTGTTCATCCCCCGTTTTCTCCGGTATGAATTCCCCGCTGCATCTGCATAAGAAGGGGGTGGGTGTTGATTCTTCAACCTCTCTGATCTTCTCACACCGTCTCCCCCTTCCCCCAAAGGGGATGTGTGTTCAAGTAGTGATTCGTTGATATAGTCCCCATCTACAAAATTCCCTTCTGAATGATTGGAATCTTGAAAAATAGGTCCCCTTACCTGTCCGTAACCCCTATTGTTGTGGTATAGGTCAGGTTCATATCTCCTATCAACCCCATTTGTGTTGTCGGGTCTGTAACTAAAATGTTGTTTCCTCTTGTTGAATTTCCCTGAATCTAAATATGCCCGCCCTTCCCTGTAGTCACGTATATCTTGTTCTATTTTACCTAACTTCCGTTTGTGATTTCCTTGAGAAATTCCACAAAGAGGATATCAGGGCTATCTTCCCAGTTTGGATAATAAGGACACAGAGTGTGGTCTGAAAGGACTACTGCCTTCTGTTTGTAATGGACACTGATTTAAGTGCCCTTGTGTGAGAAGATGCACCCCATTCAGTGGAGAGCACTACAATAGAAATTTCCCTTTCTAGGAGAAGTGGCGACCTCACAGATTATTAAATTAGTGAAGGGGTACAGTTGGAGAAGCATACTAAAGGAGAGGTGTGTGTGTGGAGGGGGGGGGGCTACAATCCTCACCAAAAAATACATTTTTGAATTCTAATGTAAATTTTTGGTATTCATTCAAATGTGGAACTCAGAAAAATTGTATTCAGTTGTACACCTGGAAACTGTTGTAAAACCATATGCAGTATATACCAAAGTAGCAAGATATTTCAGGACTTTCTTGTGTCATCCAAAGTGAAGCTCTCCACCATTTTCATTGTTTGGTAGTGGTACCATGGTAACTAATGGCTCCAAAACAAAAAAGAGATAAGAAAATTATTAGAGCACTTTTTTGTTTTGTACTACCTACACATCAAGTGCAATGGTAACATGCAGGGTCTAAGTGTGAGCACCCATCCCCTATACCACCCTGATAAGCTTCATGTCCACACTGCTCTAACAGCACATGCATCAGCCAATGACTGCCACCCATCAGTAGGTGTCTCTTTAGAAGCAGGATTCCCCCAAATTCACCCTCAGAGAAGGTGACCAGACTGATAATCATTCATTCTTCCTTCCATGAACAGCCCTTTGGCCCCCAAGCTGATAAATAATGTCTGGTAACTGGTGGCATGGATAGATGCCCTGCTATTATATTGGTGGACTGGATACTGTACAATAATGTGACTGCTAGCATGTTCCTTTGTTGACATTCACTTTCAGTGAGATTGCATAGATTCTAGATGAAATATCTGATAGTACTATGACCTTGCTTGGGAGATATATGCACCATTTGACTAGATACACGCAGGGGGAACATTCACATCCACAAAGTGATAGCCTCTGTGTGTAGCTGCAGTGGTTCTATTTGCATAGATGGCTGTTGAGTTATCTATCTTCAGCTAAATAGTGTAAGTTAATGCTAATGACAGCTGTACTTTTGAGCTAAGACAAGAGCAGCACTTGTTTTTATTGTTTTTCTACTTCTGCTTGCCATCATACTCCATTTTGGATGACAGCTGATCAAAGAAGGCCATCATCAGAGTTGTATGCCGGTACTACTCCTCCATTACCACACAGTCACCTGAAACCCACAGAAACCCAAAATACTGCCCCTGTGACTTGTACAAGCTTTTATGCAACAGTCAATGCACAGCTTGGTGACTGTGCACATCCCAGCTCTGGTGCATTCTGTAACACATTTCTTTGCTAAATGTCATTCATTCAGTTGTTTAGATTGCCACCTTCCCCCCAGGATTAGAAAGCCAAATTTGATCAATCATTCTCACTCCCCCCCACCCCCTGCCACAGGCTCCTCCAATGCCCAAATTACTTTTTGATCCCATGTCATCTGGGCTACAGTCAGGACTTTATTTCTATGTGCTAAAGAGCAATAAAAACAACTTTCTTGAGCTCTAAATTTTTTATTTATTTGTCTGGTTAACTGGGAAAACCTGCTGGTCACAAATACCTCTTTTTTGGAAAGTCCAGGAACACTGCCTAGTTAAATAATTTATTTTATACTGCACAGTATGTAAGCAGAAACACGAGGGAGCTGTTATATGGACTAAAGCATGAAACACATTGTCAGCTCATAACCTTAAACTTCTCTGTTATTTTTCCAGCAGAAATATGTGCTTGAGGTACAGTTATAGTAGCTGTGTTCAGAACATGTAAAGTGCCATGTCATGTGCTCTCCATTGCAAAACAAACAAACAAAAATGAAGCATGTTTGCTTATAACTACTGAACTACAGTAGTACTACCTCCCAAGGAAGGCATGCAGTATCTGCTTACTACATGTGGTTAAAGCAGTGGTGGGTGAGTGCCTTCAGTTCTAATATTTAGTGCTACAGTGAATTTGAACCAGGTGAGTTCTTTTTCAGGGTTCTTGCCATTTTCTCCACTGTGGTGTATCTATGGAGGTGGTATGTATAATTTAGTAGGATGTGAGACAGAGCCATCCACATGGTGGTTGTGCAGTGGGCTTGCCCCTTGCAAACAAAGATATATATTTTTTAGTTTTTGGCTCAATATTTACGATATTTGAATTTTAATAAACAGTGAACCAAAAAGGTGTGCTTTGATCACACTTAGGTAAAACCAGTTATCTGTCTATCACAGGAGACACTTATCTACAGATGTTGTAACTAGTAATAATTTTACTGCAGGGTCCCTGACTTGATTGGAACATTTGATCTACAGATGTTATAACTAGTAATAATTTTACTGCAGGGTCCCAGACTTGACAGGAATATCAGGAGAAACAGCATAAGGAGAAACACCAGCTGTACAACCTATATCCTTACACACCCTTACTTCACGGGCAAGCCTTGCTGTGCCCCCCAGCACCCCCTGCAAATTATATATACCAACTCCGAGATCATACTGCAGAAAGAAAAAGGGTAACTTCCCCAATCCCCACTGTACAGCAATCTCCATTCACAATGCCAAAATTATAATAATGAATTAAGCTATACTTTCATTATTATGATTTCGTATTATTGTAGTTCGGCATTGTGAAACTGAAAAAATACTTTTGGTCACATGCTGTTCGAGAAGAAGCCTTTGAAATTTTAATTGCAAACTGTTTGCTTTCATGTTTCTTAAAAATTTACATCTTATATAAGTTTTACTATCAACTGGTAGAAGCAGTGAAAAGTCAGTATGCATAAGGCAGTTGCTACACTGCCTGCACCTAATATGATCAGAATGGACATAGATGGGTAACAGCAGACTGTTGAACCATGTTGCCAGATGGTGGAGAACAACAGCTTGTCACAGTACTCAAAGGATGGAGGCAGATTATAAGAGAAGACCATAAAGACTTATAGATGAAGTATTTAGGGAGATACTCTTAGGTGAGATGTTAGCTAATCTAGCAGTAAGGAGTGAAATGAAAGAATTAAGTCAGCCAAGAATGATGAATAATGGTGATTCATCTATTGGCTACTACCTGGGTACTAGTGCTGGTCTCAGCACAGCTGCACACAGCTAGAAATCAATGGAGACTTTCTCATTCTCTCAAGAGAAGCAAAACAGTAGCACCAATACTCCGCTGTTTCCTGACAAGCAGCAATGTCCCAGATGTTGCTGGGTGCAGTATATTCTATAGTCTTCTCTTGGTAGGTATCCTGGACAGCACATACAGCAGCAGCTCAACTCAACAGAATGCCAAGCAGCACAAGGGTCATGAAAAGGTTCCCACAAAACTACAAGCAGACAAGTCAGAGAAGTCCCATAAACACAGGTCAATCAGATACATGCTTCATTATATTCCTGTCTGAATCTAAGAGAATTGTACTACTCCCTCGTAACTTTCTTGAGCAAGGCAAGATGAAGTATGTGAGCAGTCTTCCTAGTCAGGCTCCCAAACAGAATACATTATACTATATATACATATGTGAGATTATTCCCTGGAAAATATAATATCCAAGATAACTTGCAGAATTACCTCATCTGGATACCTGACTCTAGTACCCCGCAATATCACCTTTTGAAGTTTGAGACAGGACTTTAACAGACTGCTGCAATACACTTTTAGAGATTTTTTGGCAATGCCTAGGAGCCAGAAACATTTACAACACTTCCCCCATTCTTTACAAAAGCTAACAGATAATGGCTGCTCCAAGACCGGCCATTTCCGGGTCTGCTCAGCACTATGGGGCGATGTTCAGTGATTTAAAAGTTCATTTACATTTCCCTTATTTTTCTTAAAATAAGCCAGCTGGTTAACCATTGCTCTGCCCATGTCCTCTGGTAAAACATATACATTTAATTCAGAAATCATAATACATGTACATTTCTCTTATTTTCAGCAGGGTACACTGTTGATACATTTTAGCACAATAAACACAAGCAGAGCTCACAAATACATTTTCAGCACAAGCGTCTGTACAAATCAGCTTGATATATAAATGATATATAATTATTTACAAATTTCCAGCTAGCTGTGCTGTCATAAGTCATACATCCACAGCCTTACTTCTCCCTTGCATGGCTGGCATTACCTCCTATTCTCACAATATATATTTGGGATAATTTGTCAAAATAGACATTCGGATACAAACAGTAATATAGATTTGATATTGAAGTGCTGGGATTTTCTTTAAGATTTTCTACAGTAGTTTGCATTACTGTCAACAGCTGTCAGGTCTTCTTTTCTAGCTGCTCCATATTTACTTCCACATCACATGAACATGCAGTTAAGTGAATAAACAGTTCTGTGCATTACTCCTAGTTTTTTTTTTTTTTTGTGAGTGAATGTGAGTAGATTGTTGGTGAGTGCTGTGACATCCTCACTCCAGGCCACTAATCAGAGAGCCTGAATCCTCACCAGTGACACTGGAGAGAGGCATTCACTTGAAGTACAGATGGATACACTCAGTATTTCCAGATGCAGACCTCTCTGTGTCAAGTACACTTTCCCTTAGGAGCACCCAGGGAACATGGCAAGTCAGGGAGCTGTTTCCTCTCTATATATGTCCAGACCCCCAATAAGACTCCCCACTGGCACAACTTAGAGTTGAATCTCTAGCTTGGGTTCCAAGCTAAGTCCTCCCACACCTTCTCTGTGAAACCAGTGTTTTGTGTCCCTGCTCCAAGCAGCTGACACACACACTTTGAGATTTGATTTGCACACACACATACCTGGGAAAGGCAGGCACAGACTCACCTGCTGTGCCCCTTCTGCTCAGACTATAAGGTAATTATCACTGCCACCAAAACCTCTGCCAGCTACTTTAAGGCTCTTACAAGGATACCCAATTATACAGAGTGAAATTGATATTAATACAAATGTTGAACAAACAGTTAGGCTTTCATGAATGGCCAGAGTTATCACCAAATACACATGCAAATGCTCTCAAAACTTAAATATTTTTCTAAAAGGACCAGCCACAAAGAAAAGTTTAAATATATTTAATAATAAATAATACAATAACATGGAAATACTAAATATCTATTTATAGTAAACACCAGAGTTTGTCACAGGATATATTAAAAATAACACTGACAGAAAGTTTCACACAGTTATAGAAAAAACAATACTTTCCTGACTAATCTAAAAGAATTGCTGTTCTCTAGTTAAGTTACTTACTGACTAGAGCAAGGCAAGGTGATTTAGGTTCATAGGTTCATACTAGGCTAGCTGCCCCAGGGCATTTATAAGCCTAGCCAGAGTGTGTTTGGCTTTCGCCACCCATTTTAAATTAATTTTGCTATGCCCTTTTTTGAGGTTAGTATACTGTGCCTCTGTCTAACAGTGACACAGAAGTGATACCCAGGGTAAACCTATGATCTCCTATCCACTCATCAAAATTCCTCTTGAAGAGAGTCAATGAGGGACTCTGTCTAACCTGGACTGGGATTTTATTCCAGAGTGAAGGGAGCCTCTGGGTTATGAATCTGTCCCTCCAGCATGTCCTATTTATTTCAGTGCTGAGGTTCAAGTCTTTCAAGCACATAGCTCGATGGGATTTTGATTTTCTGAGGTGCAGCATGTCCATTAATTCAGGGTTGGACATGGCTTTATACGTCAGGCACAGATCGCCTTTGAGCAGGCGGTATGCCACTGAGTAGAGCTGGAGTTTCTTTAACCAGGAAGCATATGGCACCTGTTTGAGCCCTTTGATCCTCTTGGTGAGGTACTTTTGGGGTCTTTCCAGTTGCTGCAGGTGTCTGGTAAGGTACATCCCAAAAGGGGCATTGTACTCAATTATGGGCCTGATGATGGATGAGTAAAGAGGCACGATGACCTCCCCTGATCTAGATGTGAATCCCTTCATGATTAGGTGGGCTATATAAAATGTTTTTCTAACCACTTTGGCCATGTGGTTGTCAAATGAGAGATTGCTATCAACTTGGTTCCACAGGTCCCTAATTACTTCTTCTGTACTTAATGGATTACCACCTATGTGGTAATTTGTGGGCACTTTGTTTTTGCCAAAGGCGATGACTATACACTTTTTGGCATTTAGCTTGAGGCCATGGCTCTGGCACCAGTTGTCTGTTTCTATAAGGCCCTTTTGGAGGATGCTTGTGTTGGCTGGAGAGTCAATTATGGTGCCCAGTTTGCAGTCATCTGCGAACTTGGTCAGCCACAGTCCTTCCGTGTTTGCCTGTACCTCCGAGAAATATATACCGAACAAGAGAGGTCCCAGGACTGTGCCTTGTGGGACGCCACTTGTAACTGGTTTGGAGTCTGACATGGCTCCAGCAATTCTAACCATGTGGGTTCTGTCCTTGAGCCAGTTTGCAACCCATCTAGTGACATAGGGGTTTATATTTAAGCTGGTGAGCTTATCTATAATGCCCGAGTGGGGTATTGTATCGAAGGCTTTTGCGAGGTCCAGGTAGGCTGTGTGGACCACCTTCCCCTTGTCAATGGCCTTGGTGACTGTTTCAAAGAAATCAACCAGGTTTAAGAGGCAGGATCTGCCCTTAACAAAGCCGAACTGGGTAGGATCCAGTGTCTGTAGGTCCCCAATATCTTTATTTATGAGGTCCATGATGATCCTTTCCATAGCTTTGCAGACCAAGCTAGTCAGGCCTATGGGGCAATAGTTTCCAGGATCCATTGAGGCACCACCTTTGTGGAGAGGGACCACTGTTGCTGTACGCCACTCTTTGGGTACATATCCTGTAGTAAGGCTGAGATTGAACAGTAGTTTTATGTTTGGGTTTAGCTCTTCTTGGAGTTCATGTAGAACGCAGCCCGAGACACTGTCTGGTCCCATTAATGCTGTGTATTTTGCTTTGGAGAGAGCGGCTCTTACCTGAGCATCTGAGATGTCAGGGGGGTAGCACTCTGCTGGGATAGATATTCGCCCTTTTGGTGGGGAGGGGGGTAGAAGTTTGCGCTGAACCTGTCAGTTCGGATGTTGGCAATGTCTGTGCGTTCGGTGTATTTTTTGTCATTTTGGACTAATTCTGAGCATATCTGGGAATTCCCACCCAGGTTCCTAACATAACTAAAGAAAGCCTTGTGATTATCCTTAGTGTCCTGTGCAATTTTTCTCTCAAAGCTGGCCTTAGACGATTTTATGAGTACCCGTAGTTTTTTGCTAATACTGATCAGAGATGCCTTCCCTTTTTGGGATTTTGCTCTATCATGTAGTAGCTTCCTCCTTCTATTGTGTAGTTTGTTTATGGCTGGGGTCCACCAGACAGGACATCTGCCTTTGGAGGATTGGGTCTTGGTTTTATTTGGGATTGCATGATCCATGCATTCCTGAAGGTGTTCATAGAATGCGTTTATAAAGGATTCTGCGGTCTGGGCCGTATTTTCCACAGGCCCAGGGCTTTGAAGGATTCCACCTCGGTTTTGAGGAGTGTGAAATTTGCTTTAGAGAAGTTTTTCACTGTGGTTTTCTGGGCAGGGGGTGGGGTCGGGATGTGAATATCCAGTGAGATTAGTTTATGGTCTGATCTTACCAGTGAGGGATACACTTCTGGTCTGGAGCATAGAGTCCCCATGTTGGTGATGATCAGGTCCAGTATGTTTTCCTTTCTTGTGAGAGTTGTAACAAGTTGTTCCATAGCATTTGAGTTTAGAAATTCTAGGAACCTTTGGCCTAGGGTGTTGGAGCTAGAGTAATGCTCCCAGTCTATGTTTGGGTAGTTGAAGTTGCCCAATATAATGGTGTTTGGAGAGACCTTCATATTTTCCAGTGTTCTCAGGAAGGCCGAGTGGGGTTCCTAGGTTTGGGAGGGTGGTCTGTAGCAGGTTATAAACTGGAAGGCAGTTTTACCCACTGTTAGTTGCACATGGATAGTCTCTGATGCTTCGTGCTATGCCACCAACCTGGAGGTGTGGGTATCTTTGATGAATATTGATACTCCCCCTCCTTTTGTGGTTTGGTCCAAGTTTTGGGTCTGAAAAGCATGGTATGAGGTATAACCTGGTAGTGCTGGGGTGCTCTCGGGAGCCTTGAACCAGGTTTCTGTTACTGCACAGATATCGATGTTCTCCATGCTAAGGAGAGTTTTGAGTGCATGCATCTTGAGGTTTAGACTTCTGGCATTGAGTAGCATTACTCTTAGTTTCTTATACCTTGTGATACCTATGGAGGTGGGTTTGTCTTTTGAGCCTTGCCTAAAAAAAGCACTATGGGGGTAGCAAGAGCCTTTGCCAATATCCAAAAGCCCAGGGGTGACAGGTGCAAGCCGTCCCTAGTGAAGCATTGTGGCTTGTCGAGCATGTCATCCCAGGCTGACAGGCATTGGATCCCCTTTGAATGACACCAATACTTAAGCCAATTGTTGAAATTGATCATCTTGTCTTCATATTGTGGCATCATTCTTGGTGAGGGTAAGATGCTGCTCAAGGTCAGGGTCATATCTTCCTGGGCTACATGCTCAGAGAGCTTCTCTATGTCTCTTTTCATGTAGTCCAGGGAGGTACATCACAGGTCATTCACACCAGCATGGACAATGACAGAGTCATATTTGTACTTGTCTTGGAGTGACCTGAGTGCGTGTGTTATGTGGCGGATCCTAGCACCCGACAGGCAGCTCACCATGACCTTCTCCTTATTTGGGTGAGTGGTCCTTGTCAAATCCAAGACAGAATACAGAATGCTCCTTCTGACTTACAACATTATTTCTTTACAGAGTGACATCACATACATCTGGTAATCTGACATTTCCAGCACTATGCCCCATCACTAGAAGCTACCAGGATTTAGCACCTTTGTGTTACAATATACACAGATAGAACTTTGCTCAGATGTGGTGCAGTTGCTGGAAGTCATAGAAACCATAAAACCATTTCACTCTTCCAACAGGAGCTGCAACTTATTCTCCAGCACATGCATTGCATCTCTGGCTCCCTTTAAAACTATGGGTTACCATTTTATGGCTTTATCAATAAAGCAATTTAATTTCAAGAATATTTTGCAAAATCAGGTGGATTAAGATTAACCTCTTCACTTCCAGTGTATGTTGTTACAATGTATAAATTTAAACAGGTGCAATAATGCATGCACTTTTCCTTCCAGCAGGGCACACTGTTGATACATTTTAACACAAGCAAACGTCACAAATACATTTTCAGCACAAGCATCTGTACAAATCAGTTTGATATACAAATGACATATAGTTATTTACACAATTCCAGCTAGCTGTGCTGGAATATGTTACAGATCCGCTGCCCAGTTTCTGCTGGCATGGTTGGCAGTACCTCCTATTGTTACAAGTACACATATACATCCTGTGATAGATTGGTTTCCTATTTAGCATTGATCTTTACCCCTAGGCCCATTGAATGCTAAGATAGAGTATGCCTCCCATAGAAAGCTGAAAAAAATAGAGGCACCAGAGAAAGAATGAATCAACCAGCCAATGAGCAATTTATTTATACATGTTTCCGGGTCACACCTGATATTTTTTCTAGTAGGCGTCACATGATTGACAATGAACAGATTTTCTTTTCTAACTGTCTTTGTGAGACTAAGCCAATGCTTAGGACCTGATAGGAACAGGCATAATTCTGAAATGCGGAATGTTACAAAGCAAGTTAACAATATGACAATTAAAGAAAAAATAATGTATGCATTAAAAGAGATGGCACTGAACAGTTACATTTGTTCCCACTGCAATGAAGAGCAGCACAAAATGTACCTTTGAAGGCGCTGAAGTTGCATCCTGGCAAAATGTTGATAACCCTCTAGAGATATGCATTCTAAGGTAATTCCAAAAAGAAATGTTGAAGTGGAGAATATGTAAAAAGGTAACCTTTATTTAATAAAACTCAATAAATAATCATCTCTGCAGTTTCTAAGAGATTTTTAAAATACAAAATCATTTAACTATAAAACTCCTTAAATGTACATTAATGTCTTTATTTCATAGATTTCAATATAGTTATAAAATATCCTCCCTACATTCAGATTTGCAATATAAAAATAACTAGTCATTTAATTTTATGAAGCCACAGTGGTACAGTGGTAGCGTTGTTGCCTCACAGCAAGAGGTTGTCCTGTTCAATTCTCGTCTGGAGTGCCTTCTGTTAGGAGTCTGCATGTCCTCCCTGTGGTCGAGTGGCCTTTGAAAGACATGCATGAAAGGGCGTTCCTTCGCTGAATGTTGGGTGTCAGGCTGGCAACTCGGCACCATAAAAATCTGCTGACAATCATTAGTGGACCAGAGTTCTGCTGTGGCAACCCCTAACCAGGAAAAAACAAACATTAGATACCACCAGTGCCTGACTGTAATAGTTACATTTTTCCTTTTCTTGTGAATTTGGTTATGATGTGGGCATCATTATTTAAGAATGCAAAATCTCTGCTGAACACAGAAATGATACAAAGTAAAGGATTGTCAAATCTCTAGAAGAAGGCAATGAAGCAAATGTAGCCTCAGCTGGTAGATACTGAAGCTCTGACCTTACAGGGATTGTGACAGTATAACATGTATGTATAAATGTAAGTTCAGTATGGTCTTGGTGGATATAATGTATGGGACTATAATCAATTATTCTGCAGGCGTAAGGCACAATTCTCTGTATAATTTCCACAGCTCTTATTTTTTTTTCGTAAGATACTGACCAAAGAGAGATGATCAGAAAAATGCAATTTTGTGTTAACAAACTAAGTAGTTTATTCAGAAAATATTTGTAGTTTAAAATTACCTTCAAAATAAAAAAAAATAATTATAATTAATCATGCATCAGGGAGAACACTGTGAAAAAGTATAATTAATCATTCATTATGGAAAGCATTGTGAAAAAAATAATCTTGTATATTTGAGCTCTCTTGGTCTCACACACATTTCAGACATTAAAATGAAGTTAAATAATTTAGACAATGTACTGAAAAAATACAGACTTTTGACTTTACATCAGTAATTTAAATCATGTCATATCTTAAACTGCTCAGTGATTTCCCTATACTATTAGCAATCACAGAGATAATGTTTTTGTGGGAAAAAGTAACCTCAGGGTCCCAAAAGGTGTTGCTGTTATGCCTGACGTATAAACAACGAATGTGCAATTCAGTGGAGAAGAATCTATAAAAGGTGATTCTCAAGTTAGTCCCAAGGAAGTTGTAAAAACACATTAGCCTCAAGGTAAGAGAAAATGAAACCTACAGACCTGTAAAAGTAACATACTAACTAAAACATACGAGAAAGCCATGACTAAAAAATGTCATTTGTGTGTCTAAACAGGATAAATGGAATGACATTTAGTATAATTTTATCTTCCATCCAGAATTTTTCAGTGAAGGGAGTCTTAAAATGTTAAACACAAAACATGACTCATCTTTGAATGATACGTGATATGCCAGGATATGTTTTTTTTTTTCATTTTCCATAACTGTTCACACGTGTTAATATACGAAATAGCATACTTCATAATGGGAGCTGTGTGTGAAGTGATTCTGCTCGGTTTGTAGTAATCCATGATGGTGTTAAGAAATGTGAGCGAAGACATCCCCTTCTGGTCATGACTTGGTGATCTGTACTATAGTAACTATTTTATGCAATAGATATGACATTGCACCAGAATAAAACGTGATTCTATCATATATTCTCTTTGATACTAGTGTCTACATTTGTTTATTCTGTTGAAGTGAAAAATGTGCTTTTTATCTCATAATGAAGACCTAACTTTCTTACATTCTTTTTTTTTTCTCATTTTCTTGCATTTTTTTTATTGGTGCACACCTTTGAGCCATCAGTGTGTTTCTTGTTTCATTTTTGTCAGGTTTTGAGTTTTTGTTGACTTGGCCACCGAGCTTTAAGTATGCATGACAAATCTTTCTGAAAATATAAGGTTAAAAACTACTCATTGCTTTGAGTTGGATTTTACTGTAAGTGACCATTCCACTAAACCAGAAATTGTTAAGTGTGCAGTTTTCCTTAATACTGCAAGGGAAGATGCAATCAAAGTAGGATTTTTATACTTTCATATGTGGTTCTGTGGAAAGATTTCTAGACTAAAAGGTCCATTTAAAGCATAATGTGAGCAAAAGAATCTATCATCTATAAGGCACATATTGCTGACTCAGAATCAAGGCTACAGCAATCAATCGATGAATAGTTTGGTTATTGTGGAAAGCAGATTGGTCATGCAGGGCATTGATGAGACAGCTCCTCAATGGATGGAGCCCTGATTTTGAGTCTTAGGTTGGGGAAATAAGTGGCAGTTTGTCCCCCATTTCAGATAGGTGTACCTGGAGAGGTTTCAGCCTAGCTTTAATGGGCCTCAGTAAGGGTAAGTGTCAGTAGTTGTGTAGAACATGCATTGCGTGTGCTTATTGAGTTATGAGCATAAAAAAATCCCACCACAGCTATCATAATGCCACCATAAAGGGATTCCATGAATTGCTCCTCCCCCACTCCCAGTCACTGAAACTAAGGATTCCTTATTTGCTGTACCCTGTTCCAAGAATCATAAATTGGATAGGTATTTAAAGGTTCAGACAGGAAGACTAAAGAAATGATTCAGTACATAACATGCAGCTATAGGGAGAAGAGACCACCTTTACTCTGCTCTCAATCAAACATCACTTCCTACTACCAACATAACCTCCCCTACCCATTCCATTACTCCCCTCTACACTCTTTAATGCATACATACATACAAATGTTTCAAGCATGGGAATTAAAGCCCTTCTAGCTTGCCAATATGCCAAAACACTTGTTCCCATAATAAATGTCCATGCTGTTCTTAAAAATATCTAAACCAGTACTTGATTTAATGTAATTTGGTAGTCTGTCCCAAGCATCAGCTACTCTGTCAGAGAACCAATTAGTACACTTCTCATTCCTATAGAATCTTCTACATAGGTTATTTATTGATTCTCTAGTACTTTTTGATAACCTCAAACATTTCCAGAGGTAGTTGTCCCTAAATGCCTTATATACCTGAATAAGATCTCCTCTTAAATATCTGTAAGAGACACTGTACAAGTTCAGATATTTTAGTCTTTCATAATAACTTAGATTTTCACATCCATGGATGCCCTTAGTATATTTCTACTGTACTCTTTCCAGTTTACTCATTCTTGTTTTCCTGTAGGGTTTCTATATTGTTATTCCATACTCAAGTTTGGGTCTAATGTAACTAACAAACAATGACTTCATATTCTGGAACAAGTTTCAGCTATAAACACTATGTGTTTAAAAATAGATTACTGTCTAAAGGAACAGTTTTTATTTTGAAATATAATACCTTAACTCCTGGTGGATTAAATCAGGAATGTAATTGGAAGTTTTTATTATAAAATTGGTTAATTGTTTTATTGATGAATTTCAATGTAATTGATGCATCTTTAAAAGAGATGTTTCTCTCTGTTTGTATTATCTCCTGGAAGGCTGTTAAGCCGAGGTGCTAGAGAGGTTTTGGTGTGTCTTAATAAAAGGAAAAATCTACTGGCTTTGTCATTGGATTTATTTTGCTTTTACATTGTGGTTTAAATGACTTCATTATGTTTGATTTCCTAGACTTTATAAATCTTTTTATACAACCTATAGTTCTATAACTATCATTATCCAATTTGTTGATATGATTATAAAACCTCATAGCTGAATCTACCCATATACCCAGGTCCTTAAATGAGTATACAGTTTCAATCCCTGTGTGCTGTATTAGAGATTCACTTTTCAGTTTATGTCTCCCAAATCTCATATGCTTAGTTTTTGATGTATTTATCAACATATTATTCTCCTGTGCCCAAATGGTCAATTTAGTCAAATTATTTTGCAGACATGCCTTATCTGTAACACTTGTAATCAGTTTACCCAATTTCAGGTCGTCAGCATATAGACTGTAGAACACCTCAGATGAAAAAGTAAGGTCTAAAAGATACAGTCTAAACAAGTAATGGTCTAGTACAGAGCTCTGTGGGACACCTTGACTGTAACCAAGGATTTCACCTGTCCAGTTGGTGTGTGATACTTGCCATGTCCTATTTGTAAGCCATGCAGCTGTCCATCTTATCAACAGTACATCAATACCTAGTTGTACTAATTTATTGATCAGTGTTTTGTGCATGACCCTGTCAAATGCTGAAGTGAAATCTATATAAATCACATAATTTTTCATTCATAACTATTATTATATTGTTATAGAACATCATGTTACAAGTGGTAATTCATCTATTTTCAACATATGCATGCTGATATATGGTTTCAAGTCCCAACCTATCCAGTTCTGACAATAAGTTATCCAGTATTACCTTCTCCATTATTTTTCCACAACATGAAAGTAGACTTAAGGGTCTATATGATTCTGGGTTTGTTCTACTCCCCTTTCCCTTAAAGACAGGTTTAATAAGTGCATGTCTCCAATCTTGAGGAATCTCCCCATATTTATATGACCTAGTGAATAATAGATGTAATGGCAGTGTAAGTTATTGCTTAAATGTTCTCAAATCTTTGTTACTTATTCCATCTCCTCCCTGCGCTTTGTTTGGATCCAGTTTGCACAGTTCTTTTTCAATATAATCTAATTTGATTCCAGTATCTGGGGTTACCTGGATGTCACCAGGACAACTTACCACCCCTTTTGTAGAGCCAAACTGTTTTGCATAAAATTTTGTAAATATATCTATAATTTGTTGTGTCTGAGAATAAATTGTAGAATCTGCACACAGTTTATAAATTTGTGTATCTTTACTCCTTCCATATCTTATGTATCTATAAAAAGGTTTCCTATTATGCTCAATATCTTTATATACATTTTTTTCAAATTTTTCTTGATCTTGTCTAACACTATGCTTAATCTGTTTGTCCAGCTCATTTATTTCAGTTTTCAAAGTTGTAGTTCAACCTCTCTTCTATTTCTTATATTGTTTGTCTCTCACCTTAATCAGGTATCTTGTTCTTAGGGAAATATACCCCCCCTGATGTTACGTGCCTATATCCTGATGTTAAACATTTTTTTGACTTTTTGCACTCAAACAATTTCTCTTTCAAAACTTTTCACATTCCATCTGCAGTTTTTCCACTGAACACCTCACTACAGTTAGTTTTATATAGCAACTTGTTTTGCTTCCCTATAATCTGTAATTAACCTTCTGTGCATCGGCTTAGATTTCAGTTTGGCAGAATTATATAGCAACAAATTAACCTTTATGACCCCATGATCACTGCACATCAATTTAATATGCAACTCTTGTTCTTTATCATCCCTATTCTCATATCACTCTCTGCTCTTACCTCCTATCATACTGACCTTTCCCATCACTATGTATGTACTCCTACATCATGTATCTTTGAAACCCCTCCCACCTCTAACACCTTCATTATCCCTCCATCTATCTTCAACTTCTCCACTACTTGTCTTCATAAACATACTTTACTATTGATCTATCCCCTCTCCTTTAAATCCAAAAATAAACCTTACAACACACAGCGACTCCTACTCCTCGCAGGAAAGAACTACCCCAACTCCTCACCCCACTGCCACTCAACTCACAACCCTTCCACTTCTTCATCCTCTCCTAACAACTCACACCAACCCATGCCCCTGGTACACCTACTTCCTGTTACAAACATCTAGACATCTATTCACTAAATATTCAAAGCATCACTAACAAAACCACTGAACTCCACTCCTGGATAGCCCACACCTCACTCCATATTCTAACCCTATGTGAAACTTGGCTAAAGCCACACATCTCTAATAATGAAATACTCCCACCAGGCTATAACATTTACCACTCTGATAGGCTCCATAAGAAAGGAGGTGGCATCACCATCCTCTATTCTGATCTCCTAAACCTCTCACCACTTATCTTCCCTACACCTGACTTCTAGTCAGCTGAAGTAATCATCCTAAATTGCCACCTTAACTCTCACAAGAAATTTGCAATCACTTCCATTTATATCCCACCTGGAAATAATATCCCAACCCTGGAAAATATCTTATCCTGGTTTTCCAACAACATTCACTATGAAAACCTCATCCTTGGTGATGTCAACATTGATTGGTCCAACCTCACTACAGACTCTCCACAACCTAAACTTACAAGGTTTCCATCAGCTGATAACCTCTCTCACCCGCCTGCACAAAGCCCCTTTCCTCCAGCTCCACTATTGATTGGATCCTCACTAACTCCCCTAACCTTTACCATAATCCATCTACTCTACCTGACTCCTTAAGTGACCATCTTCCTATCTCCATTCAAAGACACTCTACCCAAATTGCATCTCTACAGAGACTGTCGTAAACTCTTGAAATTTAGTACCTCCCAATGTAACTCTATACTATCTAGTATAGAATGGTCCATTGTCAAGGTAATCTCTCTCGATGACACTGTCAGTAAATTCAATAGTATCTTCTTAGACACCTTGAACTCCCTTGCCTCCTCTAGGAGAATTAGAATCAAATCCAACTATGCCTCCTGGCTTTCTAAAGATAGTAGATTCATAATGCATAAAAGAGAGTCTGCCTGGAAAGCCTGGATCAAAACGAAAGCACCACCTCTGCTACAAAATTATAGGCAACTGCGGACTCTCACCAAGAAACAAATTAATAAGGACAAAAAATCCTACTACTGCTCTCCCCAAATGAATGCCTTATCCAACCACCATCAAGTTCTGGTCAACCCTAAACAAACTTCTCTCTCCTGGCTGCCCTTCCAACCCCTCTCCCTTCCCAAATACACCTACTTCAGAAATTGCTACCCTTCTCAATGAACACTTCATTGGCACAATTCAAAAACTCTCCCCCTCCAGCTCTAACACAGCTGCCTCCCTACACCTCCTAATGCACACAACACAAACCTCTTCTCCTTTCAATCTGTTTCTACTTCCTACAGTAAATCTATACTTCTGAAGCTTAAACCCTGCTCTCCCTCATAGACTATCTCCCCCCCTTCTTTCCTCAAACTAGCTGCTGAATCTATATCCTATCCTGTATCCATTCTAATCAATAGATCCATCCAAGAAGCAACTGTCCCTCTCTTATGGAAATCCTTCTTCACAATCTCTCAACACAAAGGGGGAAATTCAGCTGATCCATCCAACTACAGACACATTGCAATTCTATCCCCTTCTATCCAAAATACTCTAAAAATACATTCACTCACAGCTCCTAAACTATCTCCTACAACAAAACCTCCTTACTCCCACTCAGCATGGCTTTTGGCCAAACCATAGCACCACTATTGCCCTGCTTTCTTTTACTCACACTATTGCTGAGGCCCATGATAATAACCAACTCATATTCTGGCTTTTCCTTGACCTCTCCAAAGCTTTTGACAAAGTTTCCCACCCTATCCTCCTATCAAAACTATCCAAACTCAACCTATCTCCTGCCTCCCTATCCTGGTTCTACAGCTATGTCTCTGGCAGGCTACAATCTGTCATATGGCTCTCATCCTGCTCTTCCTCCATTCCAGTCACATCAGGTGTTCCACAGTATTTAATATTTTTACCAATGAACTATACACATCCTGCAAAAAAACAGACCTATTCCAATATGCTGATGATTCAACCCTCATCTCCATTGCTAGCAGTATCTGTGAACTCCATACTCAAATACAAGATCCTTTCTATCCATTGAAAAGTGGCTGTCTGATAATCTTCTCATTCTAAACCCAAAGAAAACCAAACTCCTGCTCTTTCTTCCACGTTCACTCTCCCATCATAAGTCCACATTTGTTATCACTTCATCAGATAACACCATCATACAACCAAAACCTCACACCAAGCTTTTAGGTGCCATCATTGACGATGAACTCAAATTCAACCTACATATACTCCATTGTATAAAAAAAACGCACCAGAAACTTGGCCTGCTCTATCGTAACAGAAAATTTCTAACTGCCACTGCTAGACTCTCTCTGGCACAGGCATGTCTCCTCCCCTCTCCTTCCTTCTTTATGCTGACCCTGTCCTAACTAGCATTCAGTCCACAACCCTGTCCAAACTACAAAAAATATACCATAAAATAGAGAGGTTCATCACCAGCTCCCCTAATAACTCACACCATTGCCTGGCCCAACTGATTTAACTCCCACAACTACTTCTGTCTCAATTTCAAATCCTACACTCTGTTCTATGCAAACCATCCTCCTACCCAGGCCTCTCCTCCTTGGTCTCTACCTACACCCCCCTCTAGGACCCTCCGCACCTCTAACCAGCAGCTCCTGGACATCTATAAACCAAAGAAAACTGTGGGCAAATTACTCTACAAATGTACCATACCCCAAGCTTTGAATAAACTTCCTTTAAGCATCCGCTTCATTACACTCCCATCACACTTTAAAAAAGAAATCAAGCTCTATCTGCTTAACAACAAAACTTGCCCCTGTCAGGACCCTACCTAACTCCTCCTTTTTTCTTTATATCTCATTCCCATTACTATCCACTTGTATTAGTCCCAACCTTTTATCTCTGTGTGATCTCTGGGTACTCATCCAGAAATTATAATCTCTTAACAATGAATGAAAATGCAATTATAGCTATTGACTTTGCTATTTTTTGTGACTTGCTACTTGCCTATTTTTGTTTGTATTTTTGTCTCTCTACTTGTTTTTCTTTTTTTTTTTTTAACCTGTATCTAAATAATATTATTCTTGTATTGTTAAATCTCAACATACTGTAAATTGTTTTTAACTGGAGGTTTTCTCCTCGGGTCTCCACTGAAAATGGGATACTAATCCAGCTGGACTAACCTGGTTAACAAATGTCAATAAATAAATAAATAAATCCAATGATCTGAACAGTATGTACAGTATCTAATATTCAGCCAAAAAGCATGGCTGCAAATCTAAAGGTATGTTAGTTAATGATGAGAGTGAGAAATGGAGCATATTGATGTTTAAAGTAATTAGAGTAAAAAAATAATCCACACAAAAATGCTGAATTTAGAATGGCAGGTAAAATGTTGCTTGCAGCAAATACATGCCCAGTATAAACACTGCACCTTCAGGCATGCAAAAAGCACACTGTAAAACATTTAATAGAGTCTGTTGTCTTAGCAGAATTCATTTCAACAGACTTTGTGAAAAAAGTTTAGTGAAATGTCTGTGAGATAAATGCTTTGGTTTCATAAGTTAATAATTTAGTAAAAATATGACTATATATAGCCTAGTGATGCATGTTGGAAATTGTCACTAGTAGATTTAACTTACTCCTTGATAAGAACCATACTGGTAATCTCTGTAGATTTATGGGAACCCATCCAATCATCAAGAACTAACTACTGTAATGCTAAAGAGTCCTTCTAGTTTACATACAAGGGAAGTTTGTTCCATAGGTAGGGAATCCTTTGGCTTATTAACCTAGTCCTCCAATCAGTCCTATTTTTTATGATGCAAGCAGAACATTTTGAAAGTGAGTATTGCTAATGTAAGTACCTCAAAGATAGAAAATATCTAGTAAAACAGGGCCTGTCACAGTCCAAATTAGAGATATCCACATAGGGATCTGTGTGAGATGAGAAAAAGTAAGATTTAGTCATCTGAATGGCTTAAAGAACTTAACCTATTGATGGTTAGAAATATTAAGGTTATTCAAGCTAGAATGTGTGTTTAGTAAACTATGTACCAGTTGATATTTTATATTTAATTAGTTTAATTAGCATGGAATAAAACAAGAATATGACTTTAGATTTGAAGATACACCTTCACTGTTTTTACTGGGCAATGAAAGAAATATAAATCCTTAGTGTCATTGATGACTGACGATTGTCTATGAAAGTACCTATATGTTTCACAGTTTTATAGCAAGCACAATTAAGTTTTTGTTTACATAGCCATAGAGACAGGCTTGTTTTAGAAATGTGACAACACTATATATTTTGAATCGAGCGTAAAGTCATGCCCAAATGAACAGGGGCAGCCTGTATCTATACCTGCTCGAAAAATGAGTCTGTGTAGAAATCAATAATGGATCCTAGTCTGCTGTGTCAAAGTGTGGAGTCTTGGTCATTCAGAAACCTTTTACATCTGTCTTTAGTCACTAGTGACTAATCTGTTAGTTGAAAATGTACCATCAACTGTCACCCTATGTGTGCAATCAGAGAGTCAGAAGGCAGTTGACCAAGTAATATAGAGTTTAATATTTAAACTAGTAAATGTATCAAGAGTGCCGTCATGTGAAGCTTACAAATGTCTTATCAAAGTCTAGATAAGGGGCATGGACATTAAAAATCAGTCAGATTCTTGAAATTTTCAAGTGAATTAAATGAAGATGACCTAGTCTTCACAAAACGGTGCTAGGATGATGATTATAAAATATGAGTGTTGCTGTTAATGAGGTTGGTTAATACCTGTTCAATTAGTTTACAGATACTAAATAAAAAAGAAGAAAAATAAAAGCATTCCAGATACCACAATTAGATTTAATAGCATACAAGCTTCAATACAGTCAAAAGCTTTTGCTACTAGTGCTTCCTCAAGTGACACTTCCCATTACATGCAGATAGCCTTTATATGCAAAGTGTAATCATCAGTGTTAAACTGTTTAATACAAAGTGTACTTAAAAATTAACAGATCAAATTACAATCTTTAAAAACATGTGAAATCTTTAGAACTTTTATAAAGACTTTTAAAAAAAAACAGACATCACCTAATGAGTTTTGCCTTAAGTATACACTTTAAAGAAATAGGCACATTTAAGCCAGGAAAAATGTCTACTCTCAATATCTGAATCCATTTATATTCACTTTTTGGTCTTGTTAATAATATCCCCACCTCTATAATGATCAATATTGACAACTTACATAACTTTAAAACTAAAGTTGTGTGAGTCACCCTCCTATGTATATGTCAATTAGTTATAGAATTCTTATTTCTCTTCCATTAGTGTTTGCCTTTTTATCACATGGTTTACCAAAAGGGTGACCAATGACTAGTCTATTCTGAGTAACAAATGTCCTGCTTACTTGTACCTCTCCTTTACTATAGCCTCTAAATAAAAAGTTGTTAGTCATCTCTTCTAATTATGCATCAAATACTTCTTGGTGCATATTTAACTTGGCTAATCATGTAATTTGCCCTGGGAATATTCTTAAATATAAAGGATCCAAAGAAAAACAGTATCACTGTGGCAACAAATTCCTTACCAATAAAAAGTTCAAATATCTTCAAAAAATAAAAATAAACAGACCCATGAACAGTTTAAAAAGTTTAATGTATGTTTAAAACAGTAAGATAAAACATTCTAAAAGAGCAAGTGCAACAATACGCTTTCACCATAAAGGCTTCATCAGGCAATAATAACACTTAACTTCAACATTAGCTTTAATAAAAAAACTTGAACCTATCAGTGCATTTGATTATGTAAATGCCTCAAGTGAGGCATTAAAGGCACCATTTCATTATGTCCGGGAGGGATGTAAGCTCTAAAACTATATATCCATTTTAACTCTTAATATTTTGTTGCGTGCTTAATGTCACCCCTCCCCCAGTGAATCTGGTATGATTTTCAATATGAGAAATTTAAAAATATGGGTATTATCAGTATCTTTAGTATGCTTATACAGTGCATTGGTTATAATTTATTTCCCTCTTAATGTCTGACAAATGCTGACTTATCCTGTCTTTTAGTTTCCTGCTGGTCTTCCCTGTATAGCAAGCATTGCATGCACAACAGGTTGCTAAATATATCTGACTCCGTGTGTTGCAATTGCCATAAGCTCATGGACAAAATGGTTTTGTTATAAATAGGATGCATAATTTGCTTCTCTTTGTAAACAGAGCCAGAACAGACATAATTATTACATTTAAATGTGCCTTGCTTATTGCTAATGAAAAGGATTTGACTAGTTGATTATTCTTTATAACATAGGATATTCTTTAAGTTGACTGTTCTTCTGTGACTGAACCTGTGTGATCGACTTAGATTACTTTGTAATTCAGGAATATCTGTAAGGATTGATCAATATTTACTAATAATGCTTTTTATATTTGCTGTGTTACTATTACACATTAATGTATACCTGTATTTACCATCATGATTGAGTTTTTTAGTGCGCTTGAAAGCATAAAACAGTGCTTTCGAATCAGTATCTCTTTTATTAATTACATAATGTATAGCATTTTAACGCCCATAGCTTTATACCCTCAATGCATGCATTCCTGCATTGTAGTTTGCAGTTGTAAAACCATATTCACATCATTAGTATTGAGCCTTGTAACCCTCATTAATTGATTTCTAACTATATTTGTATAAGTATTTAGAGGGTGCATATTCATTCTATGTAAATATGTATTTTTCCTAACCGGTTTCCTGTTCATTGTAGTATCTAAGTGACCCATATTCCTTGTACTGTTGGAGATGTCTAAGAAGTTTATCTCTAGATTAGACATTTCACTTTTGATACGTAAAAAATCACTAGTACTTGAAATGTAAGTTTTAAAATCATTAAATTCAAATTCAGTTCCATTCCAGTGTAAAAATACATCATATACAAAGCATTTGTACAGTTTTATCTTATGCATATATGGATTCACTTAATTTAAAAGATTATTCCCTTCCCACTGGAATATAACAATGATGGCATATGTGTTGGCCACCTGTATATCCATGGCTATACCCTTAGCCTGTTTAAATAGTTGCCTTTGAAACAGAAATACATTGTTGGTCAATACCATATTTAATTAATCAGAAATACTTTCTATTTTGACCACAAATATAGTCAAAAATTCACTAAGAAAACTTCTGACAAAATTGATGCTAACATTGTTGGGAAACACTGTGAACAAAGAGACCACATCCATAGTCACAAGGTAAAAAAAACACTGCTAGAGTTCTGTTTTGACCAATTGGAAAGTTGGTAAATGATGTCCACAGTATCCATAATGATAGTATCAGTTTTAATGAATTGGTTATCTAAATATTTAAAAGTGGTTCTGTGGCCCACCCTCAAGCTGACACAGTTGGCCTCAATGGTGGAGAGGTGATTGATTTACGCACTTTAGGTATTCCATAAATTGGTATTTTAGGGTCATCAGTTTTGAGGAATTCTAAAAGTTCATTATCAATACGATATTTCATTTGCATTTGTGACAGGCATATGGGTACATATTTAATAATATCATTGACCTATCTCCTGTTTATCAGAATATTTTGTGTCCATAACCACAACACCTCCATGCTGGTCTGCATTTTTAATCACAATATTCACATTTTCAGTTAGTTGTTTAAGTACTCATCTTTCTTCTGCTGTTAAATTATATTTCCAACCCTGTTACCACATTAGTTTAGCTTGTAAATTTCTCATTCTACTGACCTCTCAAAATCTAAGACAAGTAGGGTTACTACCAGGTACAAACATGCTCGTTCACTTTAACTGATTAGAGGAATATACATTGTTGCTGAATAATATTTTTAAATTCAGCATTCGAGAAAAGTGCCATCTCCATTTTTTGTGCAAGTGTGAAAGTCAAACTCTTAGATAAAACAGAAAGATCATCCACATTTAAAATGTATGAAGAAATGTTAAAACAGTATTTACCACATTCATTGGTCTTCGATTTGTTCCATGTAACCGGACAATGAACATGTTTCTGCATTTGGTTCTTGTTGAGGGATCTCCTTCTCTGCCATGATTCCAACATTGGCAGTGATTCATCCCATAATGGGAAAAAATCCAAAGTATCTAAAGCAGATACGTTGTTAGCATCCACTATGGTAAGCTGTTTGGAACAAGAAACTCCCACATTGTTCCTACCATGGCCATCACTAGTTGACTCTTCTGCATCACGTGACTGCCTTCCAGCAGTCATATTAGGCCATGTGAAGCTGTTTCCTTATTTAAAGTCCATAATATTCCTTTGACATTTCCTTTTTTAGATTTAATTAAATATTGCTCAAAAGCAACAATCCAATCTAAGGTCCTTGGATAAGCTTAGCATGTTTGTTAAGTTCTATGCTAGAGAGCATTTTGACATATAATAGTTCAGTGTCACTCTGTAACTGATTCTCAATGGGATCAAAACATGCCATCATGTGCTCCATGTATTGAAAGGCAGAACTCAGGTTTACAAGTTGCCATTGCCTCAGGAGGTCAGGATACTTATCTCTATAAGATAGGATTTTAAATATCCTAAGATCTCTAGGTACAATATTATGCTGTAAAGAGAGAAACTAAGGCACTGCTATTGTAGTTGCTTAAACATAAACCTAGATGTTTCAAACTTCCATAGTTTACTACTGTATTGTAACAGGAGCTCAGTACCTTGTCCAGTATGAATACCAAACAGTTCATTAACTTCATCTAGATCTGCAAGTCATGGATTGACAGTTATACTCATTAGATCACAAGTTGACATTGGAATATTTGAAGGCAGATTGCTGGTAGAGGGAATCCCAATCCTGTTCATGTTCGCCACACCCACTAATAACACGAATGTAAATCCAAAGAAAAACAGTATCGATATGGCGGCAAGTGCATTACTAATAAAATGTTCAAATATCTTAGAAAAATAAAGGTAAACAGAAACAAACAGTTTAAAAAGTTTAATACATGTATAAAACACTAAGTTGAAGCATTCTAAAAATGCAAGTGCAACAACACACTTTCACCATAAAGGCTTTATCAGGTATTAACAGCACATAACTTCAACATCAGGTCAAAATACAAACCTTGAGCCAATGCCTCAAATGGGTGTTTGAAGTAACCATCATGTCTTTTAATTTCTTGTTGGTCTTCCCCATATAGTAAGCACTGGATGCAAAAGAGATTGGTAAGTCTTCCCTGGTGTGCATGCACTGCATACTATATAAGGAAGACCAACAGGAAACTAAAACACAGGATAACTCAGCATTTGTCAGACATTAAGTGGGAAATTATAACCAATGCACTGTATAAACATACTAAATATATAGATATCACCCGTATCTTTAAGTCTCTTATATGGAAAATCATACCAGATTCATGGGGGGGGGGGGGTGGCATTAATCACACAACAGAATATGAAGAGTTAAAGTGGATATAAAGATTCAGAGCTGAAATCCTTCCTGGACTTAATATCCAGAAAATTAACAAATTCATTTGATTTCTCCATTTCAAATATCAAATAAACAATGGTGTTAGATACAAAGGAATCCAAAACTACTCCATTCCCTTTCCATATGATGAGCATGTCATCCACAAATCTCTTATAAAATGAAACATTAATTATATCATTAAATACTAATTCTCATTCCTATGGACTTAAGAATATATTGGCATATATATCGGTGATGGGAGTACCCATAGCTTTCAGTTGCAGATAAAATTTGTGATTAAATAGTAAATATATTGTTTTCGAATACCAGGAGCAATAACTCTCAAATAGTATTGATTTTATTCAAAGAAAAATCACTGATAAAAGTTTGATACTCCCTAACTGCTTTTACTCCCCAAGTGCCAAAAACTGCTATTATGGACATTAAGAAAATCTTGACAGAAAAAAAATCAGCTTTTGGCAGGTATCATCATTTGTAGGTGGGAACTGGAGCTTGATTTGCATGAGTTTAGAAAGACTGCTGTTAAAGAACTATTGTTTTTTAAAAATAGCGCAGACTTTTAGCACAGAAGCTTAGGCACTAAAGTAGAAAGGGTTAGCAGACATAGTGAGTCTATGACAAGAAAAATGACCAGAGATCCTATAGATGCAATAGAGCTATTTCATAAATGTTATGTAAATTTATATAAAGCAGAGAAATGTGGACACCAAGAAAGAGTACAAATGGAAATATTTATGGATGACTTAATTATGCCAAGATTAGAGGAAGATGTGTCTGAATAACTAATAGTTAAAATAGGAGGAGATGAGCTAAAAATAATTATGCATAATCATTCTGCAGGGAAGTCTCCAGGAACAGATGCAATTCCTGTTGAAGATGGATGTCAGGAGAGAAGAAAGCTTTAGTGGCTGTAAGGAGGGTAGAGTCCTATCAGAGACAATTCAAGATTATAAAGTGTTTGTCTATACTAGCTAGAAACGTTTCAAGAGTGTTGCGACAACTGTGGAGGGGAGGCATACATTTGACATTAATAGAAAAGCAATGGTCTTGAGAGAAGCAGAATGTAAGAAAATACCATTATTGTTGGTGGGTCTTTATGCAGGGAAGGCATTTGACAGAGTAAACTGAGATTTATGAGTAGGACAATAGAATCACTTTCATTTCCTGATAACATAATGTTAATTAAGAGGCTATATCAAGGATAAGAAGTGAGAATTAATGTGGGCATTCCTCTCTGATAAGTGGTTTGAATATGGGAACCACACAGGTTCTTTTACCTTTATTTGCTTTATATATTTAGAGAAACTGGCAACAAGGGATTCAGAAATCCAAGGATATAATTGGCATGGTAATCAAGAAAAGTTGGCTTTATTTGTCAATATTATTTTGTACTTGATAAATCCAGAAAAGGGCATTGCGCCAATGTGATCTGCTTTTTATTAGCTGCATATGTACTTCATGCATACAAGCTTCCACATGCATGTCTAGCAGCTGGCTACTATACAATATGGTTGCAGGAGTCCCTCATTTCTGATAGTCAAGGCCACAGCCTCACCCCTGAGTCAGTTGTACTGTGGACACCTCTATGTTGTCAGTCCTCTACCCTGAGATGGGAGAGCTGGCATAAAATCACTGATGTCAGTTCTTTTGGCTATCATGGATGAAACACAGTCCTACTGTTTGAACCCAGGTCACAGGCAACACAAGCAAGATTACATCTTTAGTCCAACAGCCATATTTGCAATATGTGGTTCATCTTTCATTCAGCACAGTTGCAGTTTATCAGTGGGGTAATGTGAAGATTGGACTGTTTTGTATTATACTTGGCTTATGCATTTAGATTCTTATCACATTTATTTTATTTTAATTAATTAATTTATTTATTTATTTAACATTTGTTGACTAGGAAAGTTTGACTAGGTTCCACAGAGCTTGTTTTTAGTGGAGGCCCGGGTAAAAATGCTCCAGATGCATGTCTTTAGAACGTGGGAGGAAACTGGAGTACCCAGAGGAAATTCATGCAAATGCAGGGAGAACATGCAAACTCCACACAAAAGGTACCCCAGCCAAGAATCAAACTGGAGAACCTCTTCCTGTTAGGTGACAACATTAACTGCTGCACCACTGCGCCACCCATATGTATCTTTCCTAGGCATGTACCTCACTACCTACTTGGTAAAAGCTCATGTTATTGTGTCATTGCTTTTAAAGTAAAGAATTTACTGACAGAGTGCTCAACAGGCTGTCTAGTTGCAAGTAATTGACTGAGGGAGTGATAAAATAATAAGGGGCAATGGTTCATCAAAAGGCCTATGATAGCCACAGTGATTGGAAGTGGCACATTGACCAAATGTTCAACATGGACATACATCTCATGCTGTAATTCATAAATTCTTTAACAAAAGCTTACTGAAGAAATTCACATGATGTAAGGTATAAAATTTTAGCACTAGTAATAATGTGTGCTTAGGCACCCACATTGTAGCTGAAAATGTATTAGAGTCAGATTACTTATGTGGTAAACAAAAAATAAAAATGACATTGGTTAGTGCCCCCCCAATCAAAAAGTTACTGGCTTAGGGGTGAGAGTGTGTTCATATCCAGTACAATTTCTTTATCAGCTTCTCTCTTATTGGCTGTGCATTCCAGCTCTAGTCTAGTTAGTAAAGGCTTTGAGATGAGCCAATGACACTGGAACTGGGATGCAGACTCAATGAAAGACTTTTAGAAATTGGTATTTTTTAACTCTTTCAGCGTTGAAAGTGAGACAGCAGTATAGAGTGCAGTTACATTTTTCGTTTGCTGAAAAACACCCTATTTTTTTCAGCATTAGCAAAAATGGAAGATCCAAAGCATTTCTTTTTTTGTCATTAGTGAAAGTGGGAGGTGTAATGAAATGATCAAAGTATTTTGCTTGACAGCATTAATAGGAGATGCAACTTGGTTTTAATGAGTTTACTTTCTGGTGGAATTAATGGGAAATGCAGTGTGTGCTACAATCTGTTTGCTTTTTGTGTGATGCAGTGTGTGTGTGTGTGTGTGTGTGTGTGTGTGTGTGTGTGTGTGTGTGTGTGTGTGAGAGAGAGAGGGAGAAATGCTCCAGTTAGAGAGTACGATCTACTTACATAACTTGCTAGACTTAAACTTGTACCTTAACTGTTGGAGATGAACCTTAATCCTCCACATCAACTGTCCATTAACTTTTTGATTCCCTTTGGTAAATCTCTAGTGAATGTTTGCCAGTCATTAGAGTTTCATAGT
The DNA here is from genome assembly GCF_019279795.1 of Protopterus annectens. NCBI lineage: Eukaryota > Metazoa > Chordata > Ceratodontiformes > Protopteridae > Protopterus > Protopterus annectens. The sequence goes on along the minus strand of NC_056739.1, from coordinate 1,013,891,325 downwards.
ATTGTGGTTCATAGAATGCATGCTGTTGATGCAAAACATGTTCTATCTTCTTTTTAAAGTGAATAAGAATAGCCTGCTCTTAAATGTGCCTAGGTTTTTTTAAAACAGCTTTATTGAAAACATTATTGTACTGAACAGAAATTTTGAAAAAGACTGAGCAAGAATTTTTGAAGTACAATATTTAAAAAGAGAAAACATTAATACAATAATTATAATAAAAAAATATATACAATGTTGTTCACTATAAATCAAATAACAGGATCATTTAAATTAATATTTTTGTAGAGAAAATGAGAAAAAGGAAAAAAAGGAAGATTACTGCATTAATCATTAATCTAGTTCTTTAACTAATAGGTCATGTATGGTTTCCCATATGTAATATACATTTGTATCCTCGTAGATTTAGATTTAATAGTCAACATTTCTAACTTAGATATTTCCAAGAGAAGACCTTTAAATTCTTTAAATGAGGGAATAGATTAGGACTTCCAGTTTTTTGTAATTGTTTTCCTGGCAATGGATAATATAAATTAGAGCAAAGAATATTTGTGTTTCTTTATACAGTCTGGAACAGGTGTGTTGAGTAATACAAGTGATTTGGTGAGCATAAAATTGTCTGTAAAAATTGCCTGTAAAAAATATATTAACTTCTTCCCAAAATTTCTTTAATAATAAACAGTCATAAAATATGTGATTCCAATCAGCATTTGTTTCTGCATTACATCTCCAGTAAACGATATCTTGTTTAGTTATCTTACTCATTTTCTGTGGAGTGAGAAAAGATTTATGTAAAAATCTCCATGTGAAGATTTTCCATTTAAGAGAAGAAGTGGTTTTGCTGGCTGACTGAAGGAAATTAATGTTGTCTCTTTCTGAGGGAATATAATTATATATCACAGAAAATGTATTCCAATAGCTGTCTGAATATACATCTAGATCTTGTTTAATTGCTCTACAAATATATGATATACTATTTTTAAATGATAAATTATTTTGAGTATATAAAATCAAATATTGAATATGTTTGAGTATTGAATTCTTAGCAATTGAGGGAATTAGAGCTAGTTTATCTAGAATATATTTTCTAAACTCTTGCAAATCTAACCAAAGTAAAGTGTTAATATTATATTAATCTACAAGAGTATTAATAGATTTTGCCTCATTCTTATTTATCATTTGATGCCAAAACATGAAATGTTTTGTTTAAATAGTGACATTTTAGAATAATCTGTAGAGAGAATTATCTCTTGTGTATAGGCAATAGGGAAGATGAGAAACAACCAATTCTCAAAGATTGTAACCCTAAATACATAGTTCTTAAAGGCCTTTAGAATTAACATTACATAAGTAGATTTAAACACCTGAGTGGAATAATTGGAAACATAATCTCTTAAATTCCATATAAATGAATTATTCACTAGTTTTGATAGATGAATATTAACTTCATTTTTAGTATTCTGAGATAAATTTAATATAATTTCTTTCCATTTTGCTAAATACGCTCCATCTATAAGATAGACAATTGTTTTAATTACTGATGAGACTGAATGCATTTCTATCTGGTAAAGATATGCCTCCATTTTCCAAACTATACATATGATAGGATAATACAATTCTAGGCTTTATTGGACACCATAACAATTTTTTAATCAGTGTGTTAAATGTTTTAATTAAAGAGTTTGTAGAGGGAATATATATAAATTGTATTATGTATAAGATTTTTGGAAGCAATATCATCTTTATAATGGAAAGTTTTTCATCCATTGTGAATAGAATTTTGTTCCATTTACTTATTAAACTCTCTATACTTATTATACTTTTACTATAATTTAGGTGTAAAATATCTTTAATATTAGTTGTTATAGTTATACCTAAATATGTTATTTGTTGAGATTGAGGTATATATTTTTTATATTCATCTTGTATATTATAACTTTTTTGAGCCAATTAGAAGGATGATTTTTATTGTTATTAAAAATAAGACTAGACTTTTTTTTAAATATATCCATGTTTTTGAACAATTCTTGTAAGATGGGATTAGTACCACCAAGGGCAATTAATACATCATCAGCAAACATTTGAATTTTTGATGTTTCATTGAACTTTAATTTATAACCTTGTATACTATTGTTATATCTTATTAAGTTTGCCCAAGGTTCCATAATTAATGTGAACAAAAGAGGAAATAAAGGGCAACATTGTCTGATTCCTTTTACAATAGGTATGTTCTGGGATACATTTGTACCAATTTTTATATAGGCTTGACTTCCGTTATATAATTGAGTGATAACATTAATAAAGCTATTAGAGAAATTTAACTCCTTTAATAAAATGAAAAGATATTCCCAATTAATGGAGTCGAAAGCACAGTTGATATCTAAACTGACTAGAGTTAAATTATTCTTTAAGATTTTCACTGATTTAATTAAAGTTATTGTTCTTTGGATGTTATCATAGGAAGTTCTATTGATTATAAAGCCTGTTTGGTCCATGTCTACCAGGGAGGGTAAAACAAATTTAATTCTGTCAGCATAAATAGACATAAAAATTTTATAGTCTGTATTTAACAATGAAATGGGCCTATAAGAAGAACATTTAGTAGGGTTTTTATCGGGCTTTATTATGGGAAAAATAAATATATACTTCCAAGAAGGGGATATAATGTTATTATTTTGAGCTATATTGAATACTGTGTGTAACAAAGTTAAAGCTTTGGTAGGTAAAACTTTGTAGATTTCAGAAATGATACCATCATTATCAGGAGCTTTATTTTGCTTAAGTTTAGCAATTTGATCTTTTATATCTTTAAAAGATATTTGTTTATCTATTAGTTTTATTTGTGTTTCTGATAGTCTGTTCTTTGTTATTATTGATAAATGATTGAATACCTTTTGTACCATTATTCATGGTATTAGATTGATTTATTTTTAAGAAAAATTCTCTAAACTCACTTAATATATTTGGTAAATCAGATACCATTTTTCTGTTTGTTGGAGAATATATTTCATTAATTTGATTAAACTTATTTAACCTTTTAGTTTTTTTTAGCTAGAATATTCATAGATCTAGGATTTATAGAAAAAATTAGAAGTTTTTATTTCTCCAGATTAATCATGACTTTATGAATTAATATTTCCATATATTTATCGTTCAAAGTATTTATTTCACTTATTCTAGTGTTCTTATCCGGATTTCTTGAAACATCAAGTCTTAAAGTATCCAGCTTTGTTTGCATATCTTGGAGTTCTTTATCCCACGAAATTATTTTCTTTTTATACCAATCAATAATTTTACCATGTAGGTAAGCTTTTAGAGTATCCCAGATATATACGTCAGAGGTTCCCTGTGTGTTATTAAGTTCAATAAAATATTGTACTTCTATAGAAATAAAATTAGTAAAGTCTTTTAGTTTAGTTATGTATGCGGGTAACCTTTTAATTTGAACATTAAATGTGGAATTTATTATAAAATCAAATGTTATGGAATTATGGTCTGAAAGAGGACATGAAATCACCTTTGCGTTTAATAAGGAATCAGTTAGGTTATTAGAAATTAATACCCTATCTATTCTTGAATATGAATTATGTCTATGTGAGTAGAATGTATAAAACAATGATTTAGCAACTGCAAAATTATTAATATCCTTCAGCATGTATGAATCTGAGAATTCATTCAATAATTTGGCTATTGCTGAAATTTTTCTTTTGCCATTAGCACTAGAATAGTTTATATTTGAGATACAATTACAATCTCCAGCAAGAATAATATTACCCTTAGAGAATTGTACTATATGATCTAAATGATGTTTTACTGTTTTTAGTCCAATGCCAATAATCCAATACGTATTTATTAAAGTCAAAATGTTAATTATTAAATTCTATAACCACTGAAGTTAACATCCTTTTGTTATCTTTATATGTATCAATTATTTTAGGCATATGCAGTATATTTTTCCATAGTATGGCCACTCCTCTTTTTTTTGTGCATGTTCAGAGCTTATCAAAAGTTTATAAGATTTAGTATCTAATTTTGTAATATCTGCAGCTAATAGATGGGTTTCTGGGAGAAATATTAGCTGAGAATTAGGTAATTTAAGATATTTATTCAAATATCTTCTCTTGTTAGGATTATTTAATCCATTAATGTTTAATGAGATACAATTTAAAGATGTCATATAATGTTTATATTTCTGAAAATTACTTGTTGACTAATTTCTTCCATTTTTCCATGTTTTAGAATGCAATAAAGATTGACTATACGGAAACCAATTACAAGTTAGATATGAACCATATAAAACTCTTTCCCAGTAAAATATGTTTATATTAAATTCAATTTTGCTAAACTTAGTGAGCATCATAATGACTATTAACAAACATTTACAACATATACTAATAACATAAACACTCTCTAACACCCCCTGGAGTTAAAAACTCCTAATTTGAGTGACATGTATCACTCAAATTGTCCAACTATCTAGTAACAACACTCTTCTCATCCCCACCTAAATATATCTGTTGTTGCATACTTTTACTTTATTAGGCAGTATATGTGGCTAAAAAAAGAAAAGAGATTATAAATAAAATACAACTAATATTTTTGTATATAATCATTCAAAAAACATACTACAATATTTCAAATGTAACTGTCTCATTTTGATTATATGAAATAATATATCATTGATATTACATCAATTTATCATATATTATATATATAATAAAAATGTAATCTGAAAATTCCTTACTATATAAGTCAGATTGGGTTTATAATATCATAAGGATCAATTAAATATCATAAATATAAAACAGAGGTCATAAAAAATCATGGATTCCTTTAATAAAAATCTGGTTTCTGAGATGGTTAGAATGTAACATCCCTACAGTAAACCCACCATCAAGGTGCATTCTGTATATATTGCTTCCGCTAATGATGTGATATAGTTGCAATATATTTATATCCAATGATGTATTTATATTTTCCTGTCTTACAGTCCCCAAACTAAACCCCCATCAGTGACAGAACACACAAAATCTACTTAAAGAATACTAAATAAAACAATGTTCTCTGATATTAGATGTTGAGAAAGTGCCACAGTTATTTATTATATCGCTTTAATATGAGCACATCAGTTAAAGAACCATATTCTCCCTAATTAGTTTGCAAAATACACATCCCCATCTTCATCATTTTATTGCCAAAAGTACATTTCTTGTTTTTTTTTTTTTTTTTTTGAAGACGTGAATGTAAAATTCTAGGGGATGACATGCTCGAAACATTCTGTACTAAAGCTGATCAGAGGGGTACTATTATGTTTTACAGACTACTTGTTGTTAAAAGTCTTCAGCTAGAAAATCAGTAAAAGCTAATTGAACTGAATATCTGAAGTACCACCTTGATATTATATTTATTTTAGCATGTACAGTAATGTCTTGTTAATTAATGGTATTTAAAAGTAAGTGTTTCTGTCAGACTATTTAATGTAGTTTAAGGAGTAAAACTGTGAAAAAGACTATATTATTTGATTGTTGTCTTTACATTCATGAAGACAGGTCAATACATCTATGTTGTTATAAGTGGTTAAGCTTGTGACGTATAACAATATGAGAATTTGAACTTAGACATAATTCTATATGTCATGACATTACCATCCAAACACCACCATATAAACAAATTCTGCATTTGTTATAAATGCATCCAAATATATGTGTCCTTCATGACAAATACTGAATGTGAGTATGTGTGTATGTGTGCATGTGAGTGTATATGCATATGAGTTTGTGTGTAGTGATGTCATAAGTAATTGATACTAACTGCATTTATAAATATGTAAGCAATTAACTGAGCTTTATTGGCAAAATGTTATATATATATATATATATATATATATATATATATATATATATATACATAAATATATATATATATATATATATATATATATATATATATATATATTTATTTATTGACATGTCATTTTTAAATCTAATCATTACCGACAGCACCAATCTGTTCTCAAATCAAAATTACCAAGCAGAGCTCCACATGGTCCTGCAGAGGGGTCCTGGCAACAGAGAACTGAAAGAAGCGACCACTTTCCAGATTTAAGTATTTTTTGGCTTTTTTTATCTGCATTGTCCTCTCTGGCTTTCATTTAACTAGCTATAACTGTTTTTGTGTCTATCTGCTGATTTCTGAAGTATCTGCACTTAAAAGTAGCATTTTGGTCGACTCTGGTCGATTAATAATGTTTTTTTGTTAATTTAACTGCTGAGGCTGCCCACTAAAGTGTGCTAGCCTGTGTAAATCGATTTTACTGTTTACTTAATTGCATTTCTGTGTGCTTTCCTGAAAAAACAAAAAACAAAAAAAAATACTCCTTGTTTTCCCGCCTTTGCTCGACTAGTTTGGACCAGTATACAGGCTTTGCTGTATTCTGGGCTGTGTGTAGTTCCTGTGTTGGCCATTGCCTTACTTGGACGTTTCTGAGCTCACCAGTGGGAGTGGGGAGCCTTGAGCAGCCTATCTGTCCCTGGGGGAAGTGACCTCAGCACTTGAGCTGTAAATTATTGGTTGCTTTGGACCATTTCTAGCTCTTTTCAAGTTCCCTGTAAAAAAATCCGCCTCAGGGTGTTTTTTTCTGGCTATATACCCAAGCAGAGCTCCACGTGGTCCTGCAGAGGGGTCCTGGCAACAGAGAACTGAAAGAAGCGACCACTTTCCAGATTTAAGTATTTTTTGGCTTTTTTTATCTGCATTGTCCTCTCTGGCTTTCATTTAACTAGCTATAACTGTTTTTGTGTCTATCTGCTGATTTCTGAAGTATCTGCACTTAAAAGTAGCATTTTGGTCGACTCTGGTCGATTAATACTGTTTTTTGTTAATTTAACTGCTGAGGCTGCCCACTAAAGTGTGCTAGCCTGTGTAAATCGATTTTACTGTTTGCTTAATTGCATTTCTGTGTGCTTTCCTGAAAAACAAAAACAAAAAAATACTCCTTGTTTTCCCGCCTTTGCTCGACTAGTTTGGACCAGTATACAGGCTTTGCTGTATTCTGGGCTGTGTCTAGTTCCTGTGTTGGCCATTGCCTTACTTGGATAGAAGGAAGTTTCTGAGCTCACCAGTGGGAGTGGGGAGCCTTGCGCAGCCTATCTCTCCTTGGGGCAAGTGACCTCAGCACTTGAGCTGTAAATTATTGGTTGCTTTGGACCATTTCTAGCTCTTTTCAAGTTCCCTGTATAAAAATCCACCTCAGAGCGTTTTTTTCTGGCTATATACCCAAGCAGAGCTCCACGTGGTCCTGCAGAGGGGTCCTGGCAACAGAGAACTGAAAGAAGTGACCACTTTCCAGATTTAAGTATTTTTGGCTTTTTATCTGCATTGTCCTCTCTGGCTTTCATTTAACTAGCTATAACTGTTTTGTGTCTATCTGCTGATTTCTGAAGTATCTGCACTTAAAAGTAGCATTTTGGTCGACTCTGGTCGATTAATACTGTTTTTTTGTTAATTTAACTGCTGAGGCTGCCCACTAAAGTGTGCTAGCCTGTGTAAATCGATTTTACTGTTTGCTTAATTGCATTTCTGTGTGCTTTCCTGAAAAACAAAAAACAAAAAAAAATACTCCTTGTTTTCCCGCCTTTGCTCGACTAGTTTGGACCAGTATACAGGCTTTGCTGTATTCTGGGCTGTGTGTAGTTCCTGTGTTGGCCATTGCCTTACTTGGATAGAAGGAAGTTTCTGAGCTCACCAGTGGGAGTGGGGAGCCTTGAGCAGCCTATCTGTCCCTGGGGGAAGTGACCTCAGCACTTGAGCTGTAAATTATTGGTTGCTTTGGACCATTTCTAGCTCTTTTCAAGTTCCCTGTATAAAAATCCGCCTCAGGGCGTTTTTTCTGGCTATATACCCAAGCAGAGCTCCACGTGGTCCTGCAGAGGGTCCTGGCAACAGAGAACTGAAAGAAGCGACCACTTTCCAGATTTAAGTATTTTTTGGCTTTTTTATCTGCATTGTCCTCTCTGGCTTTCATTTAACTAGCTATAACTGTTTTTGTGTCTATCTGCTGATTTCTGAAGTATCTGCACTTAAAAGTAGCATTTTGGTCGACTCTGGTCGATTAATACTGTTTTTTTGTTAATTTAACTGCTGAGGCTGCCCACTAAAGTGTGCTAGCCTGTGTAAATCGATTTTACTGTTTGCTTAATTGCATTTCTGTGTGCTTTCCTGAAAAACAAAAACAAAAAAATACTCCTTGTTTTCCGCCTTTGCTCGACTAGTTTGGACCAGTATACAGGCTTTGCTGTATTCTGGGCTGTGTGTAGTTCCTGTGTTGGCCATTGCCTTACTTGGATAGAAGGAAGTTTCTGAGCTCACCAGTGGGAGTGGGGAGCCTTCAGCAGCCTATCTGTCCCTGGGCGAAGTGCCCTCAGCACTTGGGCTGTAAATCATTCGTTGCTTTGGACCATTTCTAGCTCTTTTCAAGTTCCCTGTATAAAAATCCGCCTCAGGGCGTTTTTGTGTTGGGCATAAGCGCAGCAGCGGTTATACAGGTTTAAACTATTTCTGGCTCCGCCAAGTCTGCTCTTCAATTTTTCACTTAGAAAGCTCTACTCAGTCTATTTAGCTGTATATATTAGCACTTGTTTTCGGACTTCTAGTCTTAGCAAGCACTCTTATAATAAAGTAAGCAATCTTATACTAAAGTAAGCACTACAGCCATCCACTACCTCCTGTGAATACCCACTTCCCTTAAAGGCACAGCACTCCTTATAATATTCTAGTATGTCGAGTGGTAGACCACTAGCATCCTCTCTTGTTCAGCTGGTTAACCTGGGAATCTTAAGACAATGTTACAATTGTCTCATGTACACAGACAACCCTCTCCTCCTTCCTACTAACACAAATACTTGTGAGAGATGCAACTATATAGCCAGACTGGAGGCTGAACTCTCTCAACTCAGGACTGGCAAGACCAGACAGGAGGAGAAGGTACCCACACCCGAAGCAAAACCGGTCACACATAAAACCACCACAACTACAAACCAAACACATAAGAACACAAAGACATACTCGGAGGCTCTTATAAAAAACTTACCAAAACAACAGAGGCCTCCAAAGCAGACACCCAGAAATACACCCCCACAAAACGTAACACCTACAACACATACCTCAAACAACAGGTGTGTCACACAATCACAGCCCCTAAGGCAAAACACTATGCCAGAAACATTAGTAATAGGTGACTCTATAGTCAGACACACCGACATTCCACTTACCAGGCTGAATAAGGAGAGGGTAACGGTGAGCTGCCTATCGGGAGCTAGGATCCGCCACATTACACACGCACTCAGGTCACTCCAAAGCAAGTACAAGTATGATGCAGTCATTGTCCATGCTGGTGTGAATGACCTGAGACGTACCTCCCTGGACTACATGAAAAGAGACATTGAGGAGCTCTCCGATTATGTAGCCCAGACTGGTATGACCCTGACCCTGAGCAGCATCCTGCCTTCACCAAGAATGATGCCTCAGTACAAAGACAAAATGATCAGTTTTAACAATTGGCTTAATCACTGGTGTCATTCTAGGGGATCCAATGTCTGACAGCCTGGGATGACATGCTGGACAAGCCACGTTGTTTCGCAAGGGATGGCTTGCACCTGTCACCACTGGGCTTCCGGATACTGGCCAAGGCTCTTGCCACCCCATAGTGCCTTTTTAGGCAATGCTCAAAAGACAAATCAACCTCCGTAAAAACAAAAATGGAAAAAATTAAGGGTAATGCTGCTCAACGCCAGAAGTCTAAATCTCAAGATGCAGGCACTCAAGCACTTCTCAGTATGGAGAACATCGATGTCTGTGCAGTAACTGAAACCTGGTTCAAGGCTCCTGAGAGCACTCCAGCGCTACCAGGCTATACCTCATATCATGCTTTTCGGCCTCAAGTTCCAGGCCAAACCACAAAGGGAGGGGGAGTGTCCATTTTCATAAAGGGCACCTACACCTCTCGATTGGTGGCTACCCATGAAGCATCAGAAACCATACAAGTTTTACTCACCATAGGCACAACTGCCATACAACTGGTCGCATGTTATAGAACACCCTCCCAATCCCAGGAATCCCATCAAGCATTCCTGAAAACACTGGAGGATATGAATGTCACACCAAACACCATCATATTGGGTGACTTCAACTACCCCAACATAGACTGGGCCCACTATTCTAGCCCTAACACCCTAGCCCAAAGATTCCTGGAATTCATTAACTCAAATGCTATGGAGCAACTGGTCACTTCTCCTATAAGGAGAGATAATATACTTGACCTGATTATCACAAACATGGGGTCCAAATGCTCCGCACCGGATATAAACCCCTCACTAGTAAGATCTGACCATAAACTGATCACGTTGGATGTACATATCCCTCCCCCACCCCCAGTACAAAAGACTACAGTGAAAAATTTTTCAAAAGCTGACTTTACACTCCTTAAGTCAGAAATGATATCCTTTAAGCCTACTGGGTTAATGGAAACCACATCCCAAAATGCTGAATCCTACACAACAGCCTTCTACGGACATCTCCAAGAATGCATGGATCAAGCAATCCCAACTAAAACCAAGACCTTCTCCACCAAGGAAAACACCGGTTTGGTGGACCCGCTATAAACAAACTGTACAACAAAAGAAGGAAGCTACTGCAGGACAAAGCCAAATCCCACAAGGGAAAGGCTTCCCTGATCAGCACAAGTAAAAAACTACGTTCTCTCATAAAAACATCTAAAGCCAACTTTGAGAGAAAGATTGCCAAGGATACCAAAGACAATCACAAGGCCTTCTTCAATTATGTCAGAACCTTGGGAGGAAATTCTCAGATATGCTCTGAGTTGGTACACAACGACAAAAAATTCACTACCCTACCGACATTGCCAATATTCTGGCAGATAGGTTCAGTGCAAATTTCTCCGCTCCCTCACCCCCTAAAGATGTAGTAATTATCCCTGCTGAATGTAACCTACCTGTCATCTCAGACATACAGGTGAAATCAGCACTCAACAAAGCAAAAAACACAGCATCTATGGGACCCGATGGTATCCCCGGTTGCGTGTTACGTGAACTTCAAGATGAACTCAACCCGCACCTAAAAACGCTATTCAGTCTTAGCCTCACTACAGGATATGTACCTGAACACTGGAGCACAGCAACAGTGGTCCCACTCCACAAAGGGGGAAATTCTACTGACCCTGGTAACTACCGCCCCATAAGTCTGACTAGCCTGGTCTGCAAGACTATGGAAAGAATCATCATGGAACTCATAAATGGCGATATTGGAGATCTGCAGACCCTTGATCCCACCCAGTTCAGTTTTGTAAAAGGCAGATCCTGCCTCTTAAACCTGGTTGACTTCTTCGAGACAGTCACTAGTGCCATCGACGAGGGCAAGGCTGTCCACACTGCCTACTTGGACTTGGCTAAAGCCTTTGACACAATACCACACTCTGGCATCATAGACAAGCTCAGTAGCCTAAATGTAAATCCATATGTCACAAGATGGGTAGCAAACTGGCTAAAAAACAGAACCCATAAGGTAAAAATTGCTGGAGCCATGTCAGATTCAAAACCAGTCACGAGTGGTGTCCCACAGGGCTCAGTCTTGGGACCACTCTTATTCGGCATTTACTTCTCGGATGTGAAAGCAAATATGGGAGGATTATGGCTGACAAAGTTTGCAGATGACTGCAAAATGGGTGCCATAGTTGATTCACCTGCTGACACACACATCCTACAGAAAGGTCTCACTGAAACGGACAACTGGTGCCGGAATCATGGCCTCAAACTTAACGCCAAAAAATGTATAGTCATCCCCTTTGGGAAAAACAAAGTACCCACAAATTATCACATAGACAATAACCCACTGAGTACGGAAGAAGTAATCAGAGACCTGGAGACTCAAGTCGATAGTGACCTCTCCTTTGACAACCATGTTGCCAAAGTGGTCAGAAAGACATTCTACCTTGCCCATCTCATCATGAAGGGATTCTCATCCAGATCAAAGGAGGTCATTGTACCTCTATATTCCTCCCTTGTCAGGCCCATGATTGAATATAATGCTCCATTTGGGATGTATCTCACCCGGCACATGCAACAACTGGAAAGACCCCAGAAGTACCTCACCAAGAGGATCATGGGTCTCAAACATGTGCCTTATCCAGCTAGATTAAAGAAACTCCAGCTCTATTCAGTAGCATACCGCCTGCTCAGAGGTGATTTGTGCCTAACATATAGGGCCATGTCCAACCAAGAACTGATGGACATGCTCCATCTCAAAAAATCCAGATCCACCAGAACCACGCGAGCTAAAGATTTCAACCTCTGCACAAATATGAATAAAACATGCTGGAGGGATAGATTCATAACACAGAGGTTACCCGTACTCTGGAACAAAATCCCAGTTCATGTGAGACAGAGCCCTTCATTGGCACTGTTCAAGAAAAATCTCGATGCATGGATGGGAGATCGTAAGTTTACCCCGGGAGTCACCTCAGTGTCACTACTAGACAGAGGTATAGTTTACTAAATAATGGGGTCCCACATGTGTCACTACTAGAGAGGCGCAACTGTATAATACGGGGTGGCGTAAGCCACATCATTGTTGGCTAGGCTTGTAAGTGCCCCAGGGCAGATAGCCTAGTATACTACTATGAAACTATGAAACTATGAAATATTTTTACAAAATATACCTGTTAAGTGTATCACTTAACTGCAATACTTTCTTTTTTCCTCTAGATGGCATTAGAGACTGTCTATTCTGGCTTATAAATGAAGCTGCAGAGTTCCTCAGCTTAGAGTTCGCACAGCATATGTTCCCATGGAGACAATATCTTCTTCTCCACTCTCTATCTTCACGTCTATCAGCTGTGATGCAAATGCATCTCAGTTCAGTACTTCAGTTTACATCCGCGAGGCTAAGGAGGGAAACCGCAAGCAATTTTTCACTGCCTAAGCAGCAGACCACCTCGCGGCAACTCTGGGACAACACAATACATAAAGAAAAAGAGAGAGAGAGAAAGAGAAAAAGGGAACCCATATTCAACACTATAAGCATCGTAAGCATCGCAAACTTCATTTCTCAAGCACAACAAGCCACTAGACCACCAGCGATGCACTAACCAACAGCAAACCACCCAATTCCCTACAGCAAGCACCAGTAAAGACAAATCCAGCACACAACCATACCATCAAGGAATCCCATCACCAGTAACCACAGAAAAACCCTCGATTCAACATCACATTCACACAGTTCCTGCTTTTATCAAGCAACCGAGCTGAAAACCAAATCACATCATTCTACTAAAATCTTCTTCAATGTCCATCACCACTACGACCAACAAATCCACTACCAGAACAAAATTATATTTAGCAAAGAAACAACACATCAACAATATTTTTAAAAGTATCCCTTCAAATATATAGAAAATAACAACATAAACTAAAAAGAAACAATTTCTATAGAACCAAATACCCTCATTTTTTCACTTATAAGTCTTTGTACTTGTTTTATTTACCAAAACAACACGGATATCATTCCCCAATTATACGGAGCATTAAAAGTAATGAACAGCACATAAAACAAATGAATAATAAATAGAATAGGTTGCATTCAATTACTACAATTATCAAGCCGCATATAATAAAGCTAACTAGGTTTACTAGCAATTATACTATAAAAAAGTTATTAAAACAGGCATATATCATTGAGGTAAAAACAAGATTTAAACAACAAGACTCACCTGTTGAACCGTTTTAATTATCTTGAGACCAGCGTAGTTAAAGTGAAAATGAATAAAACTGAGTGTAATAAATTGGAGCATATATCAGCCATGTTCTTTGCAAGTGATCTTTGACTTCCTTGTTTTGTTGAATGTTAACAGTGTATTATGTAGCTGTGAATAAACTGGACAGAGTGAAGTCTACACATTTGATGTCAATATTTTGACTATAAATACATTTTTAATTTTTTGTAGGTGCATAAGTGTGAATCTATCTCTTAGTGCAGATGGGTAAGGTTATGAGCTGTTAAAGAGCTGCTTCCTGTAGTACATGGTTTGATTCCCCTCAGCCTTCATTTGTCTTCTATGACTTTAGCAAGTTATTTCAACCGACCTTACTCTCTTGCTACTCCTGAAAAGGGACCATTGTGTCCAGTGGGCTGTTCCAAGCTGTTAGCAAATGTTACACATTTGTCTTTTGAATTCCTGCACCTTTCATGTAGGTAATAGTTAGAACTTCACAATATACTATTTGAGTATGAATCTCAGGATATCTGTTGTAGTTTAATAGTCTGTAAGATGCATTTTCTCTAAATTTGAGTTTCAATGGAAGAGAAGCTTACTGATTCTCATGCTATAACTGCTTTTGATGCAAGAGTGTTCTATTTTGTTTAGAACATGTCTGTCATTTTTTTGTATAAAATCTGAAGTAAGTTTTAAATGAAGATGCGAATGTCTGTGAATAAAAATTAAAGACGAAAATAGTATGTATTCACTGATAGGCGTGTACTTTGTCTATGGTATTTGCAGAGAGACAGCCAAGCACTGGTTTGTTGCATAGAGCCCCGTTTGTTGTGATCCATCTCTGGTGACTATGGAGGTGTATGCTACAACAATATGACATTATTAGCCATTCAGGTTTAACAGACCCGTACTGAGTGATGTTGGAGGGGTAGCTATTCTTGAAGACATAGGGAGATCAAAAATGAGATGTACGTGTCCTGCAGGCATGTAAACTCCCCACCCACCAAAGTGTATAAAATGTATTTTCAGACACATGGAAGAATTGGTATAGGTACTAATACTACAGTGATTTTGGTATAAAAACATTATAGTGCTACATTGGATAATGGAAGGTGATTTTAAGTATTAATTTATAGAAATAATTGTATAGCTTTTGAAAGTTTATTTCTAAAAAGTAGTTTTCCAAAAAATCTGTCACCTTGCCACATATGACATATTGATGCTTCCTGTTTCAAAATATCACTTTTCACAAAATTAGTTTTGATATATGATAACTTCACAGAAACCTCCATAATCTCTGGGTTAGGTGAAGATTTTCCAGGTAGATATAATAAAGCATTCATCTGCAAGCATTTTAATTTTCCTGGAACCTAATTTATTCTTATCTTTCTTGCTTGCTTAAGATTAGTACATAATAGGGGACTTTGCCTAGTTTCTCTGTACAGACAAACATGGAAATGTATTGCATTACTGATTCATACAGCGGATTGCAGGATTATTATATGTATTCTGTATATCTTTGATGAAAACCTGGCATGTTCCATGGTTTCCTTTACTAGGCATAACTATCACCATTGCACTGTCAAAATATTTTTTAAACTCTTTAGCAATAGTTTGTTGGTATATTAAAGTTCTTCTAAGTTTAGTAAAGGGATCTAAAGTGCCCTAGGATTCAGAAAGATGATTATTATCACCACCATCATACTGACTGGGTAATGGTGGACTTAAAATTATCCTACCTCTGTTAATATGTTTTTGCATGCAACAAGCATGCATCCAGGTCATTTATTGAAGGCGTTACCTTATGGTGAGTTCAAGAGAATTTATGACCATACAAGTAATAAAAATGAAAAAAATTTGTGAATTGAATAAAGTTATATTGAGATTAAGTGAAAGGGGTTATAACATAACGCAGTTAATAGCATGTAAAAATAAACTACTTGGGCAGAATATTGATGGAAACTACACTTTCACTAGGAATTCTGATCTGAGGTGTGACATTTATACCCAAAGAAATCATGATGAAGAAAATCAGTTTTATGTAACTAGATATTCTGCTTTTTCTAATAAATTGGTTTCTTTAGTCAGAAAATATTGGTATATTATTAGTGAGGATGAGGCCATCGGTCATCTTTTTGCCAAACATATTACATTCTCTTATAAAAGAGGGAAAAATCTTAAAGAATTGTTAAACAACAATTTAATTGAAAGAAACTACAACACTTTTTCTTCAGTATGTGGAACTTTTTCTTGTGGCTCTTGTAGTACTTGCCATAAGGTTAAGAATTTCAGTATGACCAATGGTATACCTTTTGTTGCTAAATATTATTTTAATTGTAAATCCACTGGGGTAGTTTATATTTTGGGTTGCTCATGCAATAATATGTGGTACATAGGACAGACCAAACGTATGGTCAGAATTCGTATTCTGGAACATTTAAAAGATATCAAAAATAAAAATATACATAGTCCAGTTGCACAACACTTTCAAGAAACACATAATAGTTCTTCTACCAGTTTAATATTTTGTATATTGGGAAAGTCCTTTATCAATAGAGGGGATGACATCGTAGTTAAGCTATTGGAGTTAGAAACAAGAATGATTTTCAAGTTTCAGACTTTAAAAACCTAATGGCATGAATCAGGAATTGGGAATTTAAGTATCATTATAATGTTTAAATGATAAATATTTATTTTTAGTAATTCATGGTCACTTTAAAAAACATTTGAAAATGTTACTTAATTAATTAATTGATTATGTAATGTAATTATTGAATAATGTTAATTGATGAGAGTGTGTGTATATAAACTTTATGTCCACACTCAATTAAGTGTGATCCTTGAAGGCGAATTGCCGAGGTACCAGATCGCTGTTATTAAAGTATACTGGTAAAGTGCTGGCTCTTGTGTTTTTCTCCTATTTTGTGCTGTGGTGTTTACTGATGACTTTGCCTAGTTTCTCTGTACAGACAAACATGGAAATGTATTGCATTACTGATTCATACAGCGGATTGCAGGATTATTATATGTATTCTGTATATCTTTGATGAAAACCTGGCACGTTCCATGGTTTCCTTTACTAGGCATAACTATCACTATTGCACTGTCAAAATATTTTTTAAACTCTTTAGCAATAGTTTGTTGGTATATTAAAGTTCTCCTAAGTTTAGTAAAGGGATCTAAAGTGCCCTAGGATTCAGAAAGATGATTATTACCACCACCATCATACTGACTGGGTAATGGTGGACTTAAAATTAGCATGCTGGGTAGTGATTTTTGATTTAGTGACAAGGTAATAATTCACTGAGAAACACATTTATAACGTATAATTACCATGTATCTAAATCAAACTCTCTTCTGACAGCCCTGACTGGGTTAGTGTTATCAAAGCCATGCATCTCAGTTGTACAGGTTACTTTCACCATATGCAAGCAGGCACACATACAACCCTGCAACATGCCCCTACAGCATGTTCTTTCTCTCTCTCTCAAACACACACACACATACACACACACACACACACACACACACACACACACACACACACACACACACACACACACACGCACACACGCACACACGCACACACACACACACACACACACACACACACACACACACACAGTCACTCACTCACACACACACAGCTTTACATTGCAACTTCCTTCAATGTGACCACTCAGGCATAAACGTGCACATCCAGGCAGCTGCATTCATACCCCTACAGATGTGACAAGCACACACGCGCATTTGTGCACACAAAGACTGGCGTAGGGGAACCAACCTGCATTAGCACTATAATCCCTGATACATCCATAGGATTGAGTGAGAGTTCTGAATCTCTCTACCAATCTTTTTGGTGCAGCACAAATTACCAGAGAAAGGAACATGAATAATTAGAATTAATGCTAACTCCATACTGACACATTTGCATATGTTCACAAGTTAGACCACTACCTGCATGATGGCCACTGCCTACATACTACTGGTGTGGGATTCTGTGACTCGCATAGACTTACTTCACTGAGGAAACCCTAGTATAGGTGTCTGCAGTGCAGTAAGCCTTTCTGAATCCCGGGGAAGATCTATGCTAGACCTGTTCTTTGTAACACAACTTTGTTATAAATAACTTTTGATGTCCACTAGTTAGTATTTTAGTATATGATTTGAGCTCAATGAAAAAAATAATAAAATACATCTGACGTTTGCAGGTAGTTTATTAAGTTTGGTAAGAATGTGATAATGAATAGTCCTAGTATGATGTCTAGAAAATATTTTAAAATATATATTCATTTGATCCTGTTGCAGAATGTACTGGTCTGTAGTGAAACCATTTTGTCTTGCACTGGGATTCAGTGAACTCCATATAGGTTTCACGCGAAGCCTACACAGAGTTTACATGTGTGCACGATGATGCTCTGTAAGCAGCAGCGCTAATTACATATTCATGTTGCACACCATGTTTAAGCATAAATAAGCACAGTTTAATGGCTGGGAACAGTGTCGCCAGCAGTGCTTTTTTTGTAAACAAACAAGTGGTGGTACGCATATGTTGCATTTGGGTCAACCCCCCACTCAGCCCCCCCACCCCCATGCAGTCATTCCAGTGTCCCATTATTTGGCTATTTCTCCCAAGTTGACATAAACACTGTTCAAAACTCTCAGTGTGCATACTGCTTTCTGCTTTACTTCTACAATGATTACAGATATTTGTTTTTAATTTAAAACTTTTATTTCAAATTTTCCAGCACAAACACTGATAGACGTTTTCTAAACAAAGCAATACAGTCTCATAACGAAAACAGACAGCATTAAAACTTCTGTGACTTTGAAACTCACATTCATTGAAACAACATTGAAGGCCACATTCAAAGAAAATGCATCTGGCCAGTGGCAGATTAAGTTTACCTTTGGGCTGCTTTCAAATCATAGACCCCTTGCACACATTTTAGGACCATGCAAAATTTCTTCGATTCACCTTCCTGATTTTATCAAATTATAATATATAATAATTAAATTATATCCCTTGTATAATACACCACCACTTGTTAGAGCGCATTTTAAATGTATAGCCAGTAAGCAAAGAAACAAAACATATGAACCAATAATGCCCAAACTGCCCAATACAGAACATTTCAACCATAAAAGGCCACTCAAACTTCTGTCATTACAACCCAATAATACCAATCAATATGCAGAGTATCTGCAGAAGTAAAAAAGTAATCTGAATAATTCCACATTAAAAAGATCTCTGACTGTAATTAATGAAAGGTTGCTGCAAGCAAAAAACTTTATATTTAAGTATTTCATCTACAAATTCACTGCCTGCTGCCCTTGAAGAATGAATTGTTTATGTTACATTAAAATGATAAGCTGGTAATATTGCAAAAGGGAATGGATGGCAAACTAAAACAGGTTCATGGTTACTAGGCATCTTATCCAAAAGAGGACATACTCAGGACTGCAACACCCCATCCACTTAAAATCCAACAGAGTATCAGCAATCCATCTACATGCTGTGGGAATAGAACCCACAGCCTTCTGCATCAAAACAAACGTATCCTACCTGCTGTGCTACTAGCACTGCTTCAAAACTCTAAACACACAACAGTGATACCATTTGCTAAGCAAAACAGTTGCATATTTTGGGTAGAGGATTCAGTCTCTTGTTTCCTGTAGCTAAGGTGCAGGGCCTGAGCCTAAGCAAATTACTAACTACCTGCTATCCCTAACTAGGGCATTTCACTGTCTCATACACACACCTCAACCATTTAATGCAAAAAATCTGGACAAAGTCTAAAATAAACAGGAACAGATTATAAATAGTTCTCTCATGAACTTAGAAAATTGCTAGAATAACAGGATTTGTGTTAGTATGCATTTTTCTAAAGGATATGAAGTCTAAACCTCAAATATCTGTCATTATTTAGCAACTTCAATCTTTTTAATGAGGAAAAAACAAAAATATGGGGTGCAAATCTGGACATTCTGCAAAAACCTGGGCAGTTAAAGGGTATGCTACCTATCTCTTACACACACACACACACACACACACACACACACACACACACACACACACAGACAGACACACACACACACACACACACACACACACACACACACACACACACACACACACACACACACACACACACCATACCTCTCAAGCTCTTAGCACAAGATGTCTGGGCAAAGCCTGTCATAATGGAGGGACAAAGGTGCAAAACTCAGGACACATTTTAAATATTACTCTTATAAATTCAGAAAGTTGCTAGAATAACAGGATTTGTGTTAGAATGCATTTTCTAAAATATATGAAGTTTGAAACTAAATTCAAATGCATGCTATTAGTTAGTAACTTTAATCCTTAGATCATTCTGGTGATTTCTAAAAAAAAAAGACAATTTTTATGAGGAACAGACCAAAAATATAAGGCAAAAATCTAGACATTCTGTGAAAATCTGTACAGTTAAGAGGTATTACATACACATTCACCCCTACCTCCCTCTTTGACCCTCCCCTATACCTCTCAACCTTTTAGAGCAAGAAATCTGGACAAAGACACACATAATGGGAAGGGGACAAATGTCCAAAAATAGGGACACATTTTAAATATTGCTCTTACAAACATAGAAAGTTGATAGAACAACAAGTTTTGCATTAGTATGAACTTTCTGAAGGATATGAAGTCTAAAGCTCAAATGTTTTCCATTATTTGTTGTCTTAATCCTCAATGATTTGCCAGGGATTGCCAGGAAAACACAGTTTTATGAGAAACAGGCCACGCATGTTAGACTAAAATCTTGACATTCTGTGATAATCTGGACATTTCACACACACACACACACACACACACACACACACACACACACACACACACATCTTCATGCATCACAATTTAATATGGCAGCCTGAATTGCACTCATCTGGGATCAAGCAGAAAAACCTTCATATTCAGCATTTTATTTACTTATTTTCCAGTCAGACATTTCCATTTTAATAGGTATGCTAAAGTGCAGTTAGTTCTTCTCTACAGTTACAAATATGGTGCTGGTCTGTCAATGATTACTTCTTACAACAACAAGTGGGTATGCAATGAGGACCAGTTTGCCCATTGTGATGAACATCACCCCTAAAATGTCCTGCAATATGCTGCTGCCAACGATTTAAACTACGTCTGAAGAAAACACTACTGATGACCATCAACTGCAAGTATTTCAGTCATGACTCAAAACTAGTCTCTGCTGCAGAACTGATTCATATTTAATTCTATATTTCAGAAAGACTGCTAAATAAAAATAAATCTACGAACTGTAGAGAAAGGTGTGATTTTAAAGAACCAAAAACTCATTTTGGATGATGTGTTAAATACAAAACAGCATGCAGTCAAGTAGAAAGCACACAATTGATTTTTTCATCAATTCATTTTTAGTTATTTTAAGCAATTTATTTATTTTGGGTAGCTCAAACTACAGCTGCATTTTTACTTCTGATCAGGTCACTCCACAATAAGTACAGATATGACTCTGTTATTGTCCATGTTGGTGTGAATGACCTGAGACGTACCTCCCTGGACTATATGAAAAGAGACATGGAGGAGCTGTCCGATCTTGTAGCCCAGACAGGTATGTCCCTAGCCCTGAGTAGCATCCTGCCATCACCCAGAATGATACCACAATACGAGGACAAAATGATTGACTTCAACAATTGGCTAAGCTTCTGGTGTCTCTCTAAGGGGATCCAGTATCTGTCTGCCTGGGATGACATGATCGACAAACCACAATGCTTTGCCAGAGATGGTCTGCACCTGTTGCCCTTGGGATTCCGGATACTGACTAAAGCTCTTGCCACCCCTATAGTGCCTTTTTTAGGCAAAATTCAAATGACAAATTCACCACTGTAACAGGTACAAGCAAGCAAAATCTGAGGGTGATGCTACTTAATGCTAGAAGTCTAAACCTCAAAATACACTCACTCGAGGCACTTCTTAAAATGGAGAACATCGACATCTGTGCAGTGACAGAGACCTGGTTCAAGGCACCAGAGAGCACCCCTGCATTACCAGGCTATAATTCATGCCACACCCTTCGGCCACCTAACCTGGACAGAAGCACTAAAGGAGGAGGCTTGTCCATATTCATTAAGGATATCCACACCTCCAGGCTAGTTGCTCAGCATAATGCATCCGAGATTATTCAAGTGCAACTAACTCTGGGCAAGACCGCAATCCAAATTGCAGTTTGCTACAGATCCCCCACCATTCCCCAGGATTCCCACTCCTCATTTCTTGATACACTGGAAAATATTAGGGTACAACCTAACACCCTAATAATGGGTGATTTCAACTACCCCACCATTAACTGGGAAAACTATTCATGTACCAGCTCTTGTGCTCAACGTTTTCTGGAATTTATAAATTCCAAAGCCTTGGATCAACTTATCCACACCCCCACCAGGGGCAGCAATATCCTAGACCTGGTCATTGCCAACATGGGCAACCAGTGTGCCACACCAAAGGTCAATTCCTCATTGGTCAGATCCAACCACAAGCAATTCACCCTAGACATCCACATCCCACCCCCACCCCCCATTAGGGAAACCACCGTAAAACATTTCTCCAAAGCCAACTTCATGCTTCTTAAGACAGAAGTGGCAAACTTCATGACACCCATGCTAATGGACAATAGAGGTACGACTGCTGAATCCTATACAATTGCACTTTATAAGCACTTACACAAATGCATTTATTGTGCAATCCCTAACAGAATCAAGATGCTATCATCCAAAAAAAGGAAGCCAATCTTGTGGTCCCCTGCCAAAACAAACTCTACAACAGAAGAAAGAAACGGTTGCAAAAAAGAGTAAAATCCCATGACTGGAGGAACTCCATGGTCATCCTCAGTAGGAAGCTGAGATCCCTCATAAAATTCTCTAAAGCTAGTTACGAAAACAAAATCACCACTGATTCTAAAGACAACCACAAAGCATTCTATAGCTATGTCAAGAATCTCAATGGCAACACTCAGATCTGCTCTGAGTTACAGCACAATGACACTAAATTTACAGAACCAACTGATATTGCCAACATCCTGTCAGATAGGTTCAGTGCTAACATTACCCCTCTCTCATCCCCTAAAGGGCCCATATACCGGAAGAATGCAAAGTTCCCTTAAATTAGGCTGCACAGGTAAAAAACACACTTTCCAAAGCCAAGAACACAGCATCCATGGGACCTGACAACATCCCAGGCTGCGTTCTACATGAACTACAGAATGAACTGGCACCCCACCTAAGTATCATGTTTAATCATAGCCTCACCTCAGGCTTTGTGCCCACTGAATGGCACACAGCAACATTTATCCCACTCCACAAAGAGGGAGCCACCACGGACCCCAGGAACTACCGCCCCATTAGCCTGATGAGCCTGGTCTGCAAGGCTATGGAATGTAGCACCATGGAACTTATAACCATTGACATTGGTAATCTCCAAACTCTGGACCCTACCCAGTTCAGGTTTGTAAAAGGCAGATCATGTCTCCTAAACCTGATAGACTTTTTTGAAGTGGTCACCAAAGCCACAGATGAAGGTAATGTGGTTCACACAGCCTATCTAGATCTCTCCAAGGCTTTCAATACCATCCCCCACTCTGGAATTATAGGTAGACTCACTAAACTAGGTAAAAATCCCTATGTCTCAAGATGGATTGCCAACTGGATCACTGACAGAACCCACACTGTAAAAGTAGCAGACTCTAAATCCAACTTCAGACCAGTGATAAGTGGAATACATCAGAGTTCAGTCCTTGGCCCACTCCTGTTTGGTATCTTCTTCTCTGAAGTACAGGCTAACACAGAAGGTCTTTGACTAACAAAGTTCGCAGATGACTGAAAACTATGAGCCATAATCAAAGCTGCTAACGATGTGGACATCCTACAAAAGGGCCTCACTGAGACAGATGCCTGGTGTCAAAGCCATAGCCTCAAGCTCAATACCAAAAAGTGCATTGTCATCCCTTTTGGTTAAAACTCTGTACCCATGAACTACCACATATGCAGTAGTCTACTTAACACCAAAAGTGTGATAAGAGACCTTAAGACACACGTGGACAGTAGTCTCTCCTTTGATAATCACATCGCCACAGTAGTCATGAAATCCTTCTACATGGCACACCTCATCACAAAAGGTTTCTCATCCAGGAAAAAAGAGGTCATTGTTCCCCTCTACTCATCACTCATTAGACCCATTATAGAGTACAATGCCTTTTTTGGTATGTACCTCACAAGACATCTACAACAACTGGAAAGGCCACAGAAATACCTCACAAAGAGGATTACCAGCCTCAAACAGATGCCCTACGCAGACCGTCTCAAAAAGCTCCAGCTTTACTCTGTCGTATATCACCTACTCAGAGGCAATCTCTGTCTAACATACAACGCTATGTCAAACCCAGAGCTGTTGGACATGCTCCACTTAAATAAATCCATATCCCTCTGAGCTACATGCTCTAGGGACCTAAACTTTGTCACCACAATAAACAGAACATGCTGGAGGGATAGATTCCTGTCCCAGGGACTTTCCAAACTCTAGAACAAACTACCTATCTATATCAAACAAAGCTCCTCATTAGCACTCTTCAAGAAAAATCTTGATGATTGGATGGGAGATAGGAAATTCACCCCGGGGATCACTTCTGTGGTTCTGCTTGACAGGGGCACAGAAAAAAAATTTTCTTGGATGGCAAAAGCCAGGGTATCGTTTGGTTAGGCTTATATAGGCCCTTGAGCCAATAGCCTAGTACCTACCTATGAACCTATGCACCTATGACTGAAGTCAATAAATAATGCAAGAAATTTGAATTTCAGGCTTCATACTCTTTAGAAAATGCACTTTAATGCAAACATTGTTACAGTATTAAGTTTCTAAAGTTGTAAAAGCAATACTTAAAAATTGTCCCTAATTTCTAGACCTTTGCCCTTCATTATGTTTGGTTTTGTCCAGAATTCTTGAATTAAGAGATTGTGAGGTATGCTAAATTCTGTTGTTGGTGAAATGATAGCAGTACAGGATAAGTTGATGGCTTACTACCTTTACACAGTTTCTAGTACTTATTAACAATGGCAGGATGGTATCCAAAAATATCTGTGTTGCCTGCTCCTTTTAACATCAGGATTTCCATTATTCAACCTCAAACCCTGTGTGCCTGACATAAGAGTAGCAGACATTAAACCACAGTACACAAAAATCCACATAAACACATGTTTCTTAGCAATTGCACTTACCATTGCTTCAAAAATGATACAGCGGCTTGACTGTCACATGCAAATGGTACGGGTATATATTTTGGTAATGCAACTTGCCCTCTATCCGCTTGACAAAACAGCTAACTACCCAAAGAATGTATATAGAAAAAAAATTAACAACTCAGGTTAAAATGATTCTTGAAAGGAATTCCGTTTTTAATCTTTCACGAAAACATGCAGCAAAACAACAGCACTCTACTGTATGATACAACCCAGTGGGGAGCATCTGCAGACCTTACTATCTTCTGTGTTGCGTATTGGAATGCAAGATGGACCCCAGTTGTATTTCTCAAACACAGACACTAGAATAAAATGAAGAGTTGTCTCCTTTACCCAGAAATACACAGAAAGTAATTACACAGGCAGCCAGCAGGATGTCTGCAGTAAATTACTGCTGACAGATGCTAAGGCTGCAACAAGGTCTGTACTCAGTTTGTGATTAAATCACCCCCCCTTACCAGCAGACTGCAGCCTGCTCTGTTGGTACCATGAAGTACTAAAAGGAGTAATACACACAGCAACACTGATGGGTGCTTCTTACCTTTCTCTGGAATAGTGCCACACAACACAACTACTTGTGGTAGTCTAATGCCAACTTACTTTTTAAAATACACTCATGAGGTCTGTCTGGCAGCTTGTGCCTGTTTGCACTCTGAAAAGAAAAGGTTTAATGCATTGTACTAGTTTTCCTCAATTTTTATACCACACTGAGTATGCAAATGAAATTAAAATGCCGGTATAACTACTGAGATTTTTATGAGACGATCCTCAACTGTGAAATTAAGTCAGGAAAATATGGTGCATGACAAAGGGACAAATTAAAAGGCCGTTGAGTTGTATGGACCCTCATGTCCTCATCAAACATCAAAACAAAACATATAACTTGCTGAAAAGTGATATTTAGCATGTGAGTTGTGCTCAGAATTGATCCAGAGCTTGAAATGCAACACCAGCGCAAGTAGTTAACAGTTTGTGTCGTTTGGGATTAGACCGACCTTAATCCCTTGCTTGGTACAATGTGGAGAGCTACTTCTGAGTCTCTCTGTGTTTTTTCGAAGTCTGCCAATAAGTTGGGTCAGTGGAACTTCACACAGAACACCAGGAAAATATAAATGCATGCAAACGTTTTTGGTAACAAGTCAAAGCCAGGCAGTATCACCTGCTCTAACCTATGACTGCCAGCTGTGCTCTTCAGGACTCCCAAGTCAAACTGCAGTTGCAGGCAGCTGCTTTCTGGTGTGTAAGGCAGGCAGGGTGGCACCAGTCAGTAGTATCGGCTTTACCCTTCACAGTTATCCACACTATACTTACAAACAACGCCAAGTCCAAACGACTTCAATAATTCAAATTCCGCATGTGCAGACCAGGAAGATGTAAATGATCGGCCGCACATCGCTGACACAAAGGGCGTTCTTAAAGAGGAACACCCTTAAAGAAGAAAGTTTTTTTTTTTTTTTTGTTTAAAGAAGCAGGGCAGCAGAGGTGCCTGTATGCCATACCAGTGTGTGCCCCAAAAAAGTTCTGGTCACCAGGCAGGAGACCACGTAAAGCAACACGGATAGCAAACCTGTTTACAGCAGAGCACAGTCGGTTACCATTTTTGCGCGGAATGCAACAATGATCACCAGGGCTTAACATGTACGTTTCCATAACTCTCAATTTCTTAGTGCAAGAAATCTGGACAAAGCTCAGTGGCGGCTGGTGACTTCAAATTAAAGGGGGGCTGCAAGAGACAGCTGAATAGTTGGGGCCAATGGGAAGGGGTGTGACCAACTAGAAAGGGGTGGAGCTATGCTCAAAACCACAACAGCTGGAACTTTAGATATGCTTCCCTGGGTGACAAACCGTCATTACGAGAGTCCAATCAAGACAAAATGAAGTGTAGAAGAAAAAAATATTTCAATGCATTGGCTACATGACAACTTACTTAGTATCTAGAGGGAAACACAAGGTTGTGAGGCATGAAAAAATAAATTGCTTTTAAAATACATTACTGGAATGCCAGTCAAAATAAAGTATAAAATAAAACAAGCAGCACTCAGCTCAAACCACTTCTCCTTGCACTGCAGTTCTAATTATAATTTATATTCAGCTTTATAAAATTACCAAGTAACATGCTGAAAGTAGCAATCTCTGTGATACCCCCACTTGTAAAAATGTTTCTTATCCAAAAAAGACCTGCTGCCTGACAACAACTATCTACTTGTTTCATGGGGAAAACATGATCAAAGTAAAAAATGAACAGCGAACAAGAAACAAGCTCAAGATAAATTGCTTAAAGGATTACTGCACAAGCTATGGATCACACATGATAGATTGGCATTCTGTTTAGTTTACGGGTAAAGCCTGCAAAGATGACTGCAAGTCTCCAACAAATGTAATGAACTTATGAAAATACCGTAATTCTGTCCTTTATTTCAAATACTGTCATATGCATTTCAATATCTAAGGCTTATACGTTATCTAGTTATGTAAATATTCTCAGCATGGCAACAATGAAAAGGCTTTCAATGTTGGTAATTCTTTAACAGTATGCTCATTAAAGCTTACTTGCATCTTACAATCTCCGACAAGCTTACCTGATGGTCAATAAAGCATTGCTACTTTAATACAGAGCAACAGGGCACTGCAACAGCATGCATTTTCTGAATAATAAGAAGCATAAATCAACAGTATAAAAATATGACAGAAAACCAGAACATTCTGCAAAATCAAGGACAGATGAAAAGCCATGGTTGTACTTGTGGTCTACCTTGGATGGGGGAATATTCTGCACACTTACACTGCATAACTGCTCCTTGCCTTGCTTGGACACATCCAGAGCCACTACAATGGGGAGTGGTGTGCAGCAAGTAGGTCACAGTTTGAAATGTCTCTGGCTGACGGTGATGGCTCTGACACTCATACCTCTCAACTTCAGAGCAAGAAATCTGGACAAAGCCATACATAGAAGTGGGACAAAGGCCCAAAAATAAAGACAATGTTTAAATACTGCTCTTATAAACTTAGAAAGATAATAGAATAGTAGTAGGTCTTACATTAGTATGAATCTTTGAAGGGTATGAAATCTGAAACTCAAATGTCTGCCATTATTTTCTAACTTCAGTCTTTAATGATTTGCGACTAATTTGCCAGAAAACCACAATTTTATAAAAAAACAGACCAAAAATGTTATGCAAAAATATAAAATAGCCACGCAATACAGCTGGGAACCTGTCAAAGAAGGGACACCTTTTTAAAATTAATACTGTTAACTTGAGCAGCTGACAAAATAGGATCATCTACATGCATTTTTGAAATAAAAGTAATCTATAACTCTGATCATTACAGTTATTTATAATTGTAAACCTTCCACGTTTTCTTCCAAAATTGCCATTTTGCAGAGGGAGTATTAGAGGGAGAGCAACAGTTTGAGCCAAAATTGAGGACAGTTGAGAGGTTTGGATATTCCTAATTCTATAAAGCAATTTATTTGCATGTACCTCTCAACCTCTTAATGCAGGAAATATGGACAAGGCCAAATATATTGGGGGAACATGCAAATAGTACTAAAAATTGCTCTTGTATAAACTTAAGACAGTTAATAGAATAACATGTCTTGCTTTAGCATGCATTTTTCTGAAGGTTATGACGTCTGAAACTCAATGTCTGTCATTATTTAGTGACTTCATTCCTAAATGATTTAGCAGAAAACCACAAATTTTATGAGGAACAAACCAAAAATAAGAAGCAAAAATCTATTCATTGTGCAAAATTCTGGTCAGTTGAGAGGTATCATTCAGCCAGGGCTATCTGAGTTTGCTGCCCTTCCTCCCATCACAAAATCATGGTCGAATCAGCTATTCCAATGTCCCATTCCTTGGTTATTTCGCCCCATTTGCCATAAACACTGTAATGTGCATACTGCTTTACTTCTGTGATGATATGGATTTCATTTGAAAGTTTTATTTTATATTTTACAGCATAAACCCTAATAGATATCTGCTAAACAAAGCAATGCAGTCTCACAAAGAAAATAGACTTAGCATTAAAACATTTCTGACCTTAAAACTCACATTCATTGAAACAGCATTGAAACCCACATTCAAAGAAAATACATTTTGCCAGTGGCAGATCAAGATTAATTTTGGGCTGTTTTCAAATCATAGGCCCCTTGAACACAAAACATACACATGCTCTTTGATACACCTTCCTGACTGTATTAAATTATATTCCTTGTACAATACAGTACAGTTGAACTGCCCAATTCAGAACATTTCCATCATGAAAGTCTACTCAAACTTCAATAGTCCACCAGTATCAGTAAATATGCACGATCTCTGAAGAAGTAAAAGCCATCTAAATAATTCCACATTAAAGAAATCTGTTAATTAATGAAGAGGTTACTGCTAGCAAACAACTTTATATGTCATTGTTTCATATACAAATAAAGTGCCTGTTGCCCTTGAGGAATAAATTGCGTATGTTGCATTAAAAAAATTATAATGCTAGTAATATCGCAATAGGGAATGGATGGCAAACTGATAACAGGTTCATAGTTACTAGGTATCTTCACCAAAGAGGACTGCAGCATCCATCCCCTTTACAACAGAGTACAGTATCAGCAGTGGATTTACCTACTGTGGGACCAGAACCCACAGCCTTCTGCATCAAAAGCAAGTACACTACCGGTTGTGCTATTTACAATGTAAGCAGACTTGGCATAAGCAGCACTAAACCTTTGTTCCCCTGCATCTCTCAGCTCCTTGTAAAATCTACTCGACACTCAACTGTATCTCTGGCAGCACAAGAAATCTAGACAAAGCCAAAATTTATTTGGGGAGGGGGGGCAAAAGCCCAAAAACCAGGGACACATTTTAAACATTGCTTGTATAATGTCCGATAGTTGCATAGAATAAAATGCTATGTTACCACCATACATTTCACTGCCAAGTATTGAACCCAGGTCCCTGTGCAAAACAGCCAGAGCAACATACTACTATGCCAAATTATCTATTTTTATGAAATAAAGGAAGACTGAAACTTAAATGGCTACCATTTAGTGAATTCACTTCTCACCATAGCTGTCAACATCTTAGCACAAACATCTGAACAAAGCCAATAATAGTGAAATACAGCCCCCAAACATATTCAGTGAGTTCAGTTATCACCATAGCTCTCAACCTTGGCACAAAACACCTGGACGAAGCCAATAATGGGGGAATACAGTCCAGAAAATAGGGACAAATATCCACTGAGGACACCAGAGCAAACCCACACAAACACAGGGAGGACATGCAGACTCCACACAGAAGGCACCCCAGCCAAGAATCAAACCAGACAACCCATAACTGTCAGGCAACACTGCACCACTGCACTACTGTCTGTTTTAAGTAACAAAAATACAGAAACCACAGATTTTATGACGAACAGAACAAGTATGAGGCAAAAATCTGCAAATGTTTTAGAAATGGTGGTGGGCAGGGAATTCAGGCTCTTGTCACTTGGGCCCAAGGTACAAGGTTTAAGCCTTATTCTCTACCCACCACCATGAAGCAACTGGGGTATTTTACACCCCCACCCCCACCCTGTCTCCAGAACAACCATAAATGTGATCCTATTTCCCCGATCGGTCACCCATATGGTGATCCTGTACTCTACAGCTGTTTTCCCCAATTGGCCTGTGCAAATGCAGTCCTGTCCTCCATACTAGCCAGCACATGCTGTGGTCTCAGTCTGATGTGAAGAGGCTGGAGCCTCCTGCTATTGGTCCAGCCTGCGGTAGGGTTGCCACCTTTTCAAATGGCCAAAGTGGGACATTTTTGGGACAAACATCAGATTTTACAAGCCGACACATACCCACGGTCAGTACAAAGGATAGAACTTAACTTTTATGCCTAAATAATAGCTTATTCTTGTAGCATTTTAGTTGCTTATTCTGTTTCTTATAACATTTAGGTATTTTATATACAGAATAACTGTTTTATGCAACTATTACATACAATATAGGACATAATTATGTCCTACAATCTCAGGACATTTGCCATTTTTAATATTTTTTGTCAGGCCACAACTGCCCAAAAAGGGACTGTCCCTCACAAAGTGGAACAGGTGGTAACCCAAGCCTGCAGGCGATGCAGTCTGGTGACCTTCAGGTTTGTGCAGTCGTCACCGCACAGATCTCTGGGTTGGAAGGGTGGAGTTAACAGATCTCTGGGTTGGAAGGGTGGAGATAACTCCCTTCCCTATTCAGACTGCCTAACTGAGCAGTCTGGAGCTCAAGAATGCCTGAGCATGCATGCTTGGAGTTCTGGTCTGCCTAACACAGCAGCCAGGAACTAAGCACGCATGCGCGGAGTCTGAAATATTTTTTTAATTTTATATGTTCTACCGTGGATGGTGGGGGGACTGGGGACTTTATTTTATGCACAGGTGGGGACCCATTTTACAGGTGGGAGGACTGCAGTCCCGCAGTCCTATAGCACGAGCCTCCCCTGACAAAGCTCAACATAATGGGGGGACAATGACCCAGAAATAGGGACAGATTATACATATTTGCATATTAGAAATGTGCTAGAATAACAAAAGGTTTATGTTAAGATATATTTTCTGAAAGATTTGAAGTCTGAAATTCAAATGTATGTAATTATTTAGTGACATCAGTCCTGAGAACATCCCAGTGATATGGCAGAAAAAACAAAATTTTGTAAGGAACAGACAAAAAAGATATAAGGCAAAAGTCTGGACATACTGTGGAAATCTGGACAGTTGAGAATAATGATATGTATATGGTCCAAACACAATACAGGACAGTGTATACAGTGCAGAGTTTTGTGAAATCCCATTCCTGGCATTCTGTCCCAGTGTTGTGTAAATGATCTGTAAGATTAAATGGACTGCCATGTAAAATAAACACTCAAGGGAAGTGTGTGTATTCACTAGGGAGACATAGATGAATTGTAGGAATGACCACAAGGAAAGAGGATAGATGAGACAACCTAATGTACAGCAGATGAGGGCATGTCAGTGGAAGACAGCTATAGCAGCAACACTATCACATATCAATACGATATAGTAGGGACTGTACAGTTAAAATGTGCATTATGTGACCATCACACAATATGACATAACAATGCAGAAGATGTCTGGGTGAGATAAGCTTCCTTACATGAACAGGGTAGAGGACATCTGTCAGGAATGTTATATACCATTGGGGTAGAGTGCATATTGTCAAGTTGTGCAAACTGATTTGCCTGAATATGAGTGTAATCTCAGCATGTCTCCAAAAAGTGGGACATATGTAAAGGCTCATGGACAAAATTAAAAGAAGCAAGCACACGCATGGACAATATCAGAATAATACCACCAGTAATCCCATGTCTCTGAAATAACATATGTGATTTAAAGTGATCAGTGAGGGTTCTGCACAAACACACTTGTACAACTATTATGACATGTCTGCACTCCATGAGGGTAATCACGTATACCGTCCTGACACTATGACATCTGCTGGAGGTGTTAGGAGGTACACTGTTATACTAGTATGTAACATTATGATCAGTACAAGCTAGTTGACTGGTGTGCATGCCATATATACATGGCACAATCGACACTGTCACAAATGTTACCCATGCCATTAATGATGTCAAACAACTTTGTGCTGTGTGCATCACTGTAAGAGGTATCACACATGCATATGGTGTAACAACTAGATGGGGTTTCCACACCATCAGACAGTAATGTTTATCCCACAAAAAGAATTCCTAGGTATGGCTGATAAGATGTGTGACAGCTCACTGTGGCAAAGATGATACACTTCAGTTACACATCACTGGAAAATGTGTAAGGAGGTACATGAAGGGTGCATTGTACTTGGTTATTGGTGTGATAAAGGCTGTGAACTATGGAGGTATCATGGCTTGTGATGTGGATGTCCTTTATATACTCAGTAACATGGATGACATGGAGTCACTTTGACGCATAACAGAAAATAAAGAGAGATAAACATTGGGGTGAATGAATAAAAGAGAAAATGAGTGCTATCATATGTGATGTACACTGCTTTAACACAATTATACAACTTTATCTGAAGTATTACATTTCAGAATACATCCTAGCAAATACACACTATACCTACAGATTGCTGAAAGTAATCCTTGAATTGTGCATATATTGCACATATTTGTGTTCAATTTATGCAGACTACAGTTAATAGCATGGCATTTATGCCACTTGTATGGAGTTTAATTTAATGTAAATATTATTAAGAAAATGCAGTACTGTATAGTTGTGACTTGAGTATTTGAACCCTGAACCTCTGACTACAGTCTTATATTTGACTCCTAAAGTTGGTTTGTGTTACATGCTAATGCATGCATACTTGCTTTTACAGTATGGATATGCATGTTCAATTTGCTACAACTGTATAAAAAATAAAAATCTATATTTAACTTTTAAAGCTACAATAATGTTTTTCTTGTGCTGCATACATACCACTTGCTTCCCTCAGTCTTTCCATTCGAGCAGCATGAGCACATTAAGCTCTGTCGGCATGAATTGGGCAAAAAACAGAAAAGGACAGAAGAGCAATATGCATACCAGTCTTACCTATATTTAGCTTTCTAATTATTACAAATGTTCTCTTATTGTCATACCCAGACAGATGTGGGAAGTCTGCAGTCTCACACTCAGTAAGCCAACGGTTGAGTGCATCCCTTTTGCACCTTTGTAAGTCATTAAAATATTGCCTACACTGTTCTCCAGTGTGCAGGATGCCAGTAATACTGGATACAGCTTGAGCCAAACTATTCCATACCCGAGACTTATACTGGGAGCCAGAATAGTCCCCCTGCAGAAGCATTTTACCAGGGGTCCAATAAATATCCTAGACTCTTGCACACCCCACCTCTGTGCCCTAAATTGGGCAGCTTCCCCACTAACTCTAGCCATTGTTAACACCTGACCTAGAGCAATGGAAAATGATACTTTTCCATCGGTTCCAGTTCTGATATTTAATGGTAGTGTGCTAACCCGAGCAATGATGACAACTGTGTTTGCACAATGTTAAGCTGAGTGCAGCAGTGCCAAACAGGGTTGACATAAATATTTAAAATAGGACGGTTAATCTGACACTTGAGTTTAGTTTGAAGGGTGTCTGCTGATATAGCTTTGGACTATGTATTTAAAATTGAAAGGTAACTGTTAGGTTATATATGTTTGCAGACATGCACTGGGGGCATATATGTGTCATGACCTGACATGTTTGTTTTTGGCTTTATACACTGATAAAATTGATTAAGTGTGGGATTCAAACATAGGCATTAAGGACAAAACATTTTCTTCCACGGTGTTGATTTTCAATCTTTGCCACAAAAGTGCTACTCAGACAGTCAGCAATCATTCATAAATAGAGCTGACAGTTTGAGGTGTTACACATATATTTGTTTGGCCTGACAAGGTTCTTGTACAAGGATCCAGTTCTGTATGTGTCTTACTTAATTGAGAAGGCCATCCAAGTCTAGGTACCAGATTTTTACTTAAATAACTATAGTAGGCAGTATACCATCAGTCATGCATCTGAAAACACACTAAGAGTTTCTTATCCCTCATACATATAATTCATATCAGCTCCACTACCTAGAGTGCTATAAGTGAGAGTGAATATAATGAGAAATGGAACAACAGTAAAAATGTCTGGGATATCCTATGCTAGGACCAAGGACCATGTATAGGTCAGTCCTCCATTTAAACCTGTTGCCACAAGAATGTTGAAATACTACTTCATTACTATAAACTACACTGTCATAACAGTAAAATATGTTGCAAATCCTTTACTAGAACCCAGGATCATTTGTAATCCAGCCCTACATTTACACCTGCTACCACAGGAATTGTGACATGACATTTCCATAAATTCCTACTCATTCTTAATTTCTCTGTGTTAACTGCCATGCACCACTACTGGGTTTGCACACTGCTAAATGACATGCAGACAAGATAAGCACAACCAAACCTGACATTGATTTTATCAGTTTCCCTTATTTGTGCTAAGCTGCACACAACACAAACACTGGCCCAATAAATAAATAAATAAAAGGGAAAAGTAGTTGAAATGAAGAAATGTACTCTACAATATAAATACTACAACATGTTTGTTAGTACACACAAAATATTTCTACATAGTTCTGGATTTGAACGCTCACTCCAATGAGCATTCAGAACACAGTAAGGGTGTGTTATCCCTTTTTGCCACACAAACAGCTTTGCAGCAGGGAACTAAAATAATTCTGCAGACAACCATTTATGACATTGCTTACCTTTGTGTTTGTTGCAAATTCTTGTCTTATCTGACCAGTAATCTGAGACATGCAGTCTGTACGACATTCTATATCCCTGCCCTTAAACAGTGTGATGATATTAAATTGCAATAATATATACTTGTCAACAAATGAAGGAAAGGTTGGATGTTAATGAACAGAACCTGTGAATTGTGTACTGCTTACATTTTCAACCTTTGTAAAATTACTTATACGCTTTGTAAGTCTAAACTGACACACCCACTCGACATAGGGCAGTGTGCACTGCTGTTGTGTTTTCCATCTAACAGTAATCATTCACAGTTGCAATCCATTCGCAACAAACACTGATGCAGTGCCTGCACTATGTTTATATCAGCAACATGGAGCCAAACATTTGGTATTCAGCAATTCTAATTAATTCAAACCTCATTTGCATCTCACTGTGCTAACAGCCCTGAATCTACCCATCAATAATGCAACAATGTAGCTAGGAAACTGAAGGTGAGTAAACTTGTTTATGTGTAGAACACAGAAGAGGACATTACTTTGGGATATATCTGCAAAGACTACTGAGCTTGCATTTTTTCAGCTATATTCCAGATACTGAAATATCATTTAAGAAAAATCTGTTTATATTTATATAATATATTAGCAACTGCTAGTGCTATCTGTATTCATTATGTACATGTCATGGGTTTGTTTGTCAGGGCATTTCACAGGTATACATGATTGGCAATAGCTTAAAATGGAATGTTCTGTAATTAAATATGTACACATGTTTCAGGAACAGTTCATTTGACAGCACTTTTAGCATTTCACTGAAGGTTTGTTAGCAAAATGTGTCATTTGTCTGGTCTTTTGGGGGGTGGAGGGCAAAGTTACATTTCTGTTTTGGTACAAACAAGGATGTGTTGCTATTGTTCTCTCCCTTGTTTTGCATCCAGCCTTCCTTTGTGTGTGAATGCAATATGTTACAACCACACAATTCCTGTTGTTCAAATTTCAATATCTAGACTGTTTTATGTTTCTCTAGTGGGTAATACTGAAATGCTGCCTTTTCTGTTTATTCTGGGAACATGTATTTTTTAGTTATGTGATACTTATGTGTATTATCCTTCTGTTATGTTTTAGGGCACCTAAAACTATGGCACCCAGGTGTCTCAATCTCTGAAAACCACCCTTCAGTGACCCTGTCAATCAGGTCATAGTGGAAGCTTTTAGGCAACATGGTGCCTTTCTGCTTGAGAAGGAACATCGAGATATGTCAAGTAGAATGCAAATCTGGCAGCAGATAGTTGCAGATGTGAATCCAGTATGTGGCTACTGCAGGACATATGATCAGTTGATCCATAGAGCCACTGACATGATCTCATCTGCATTAATGAGAACCACTGCAGTGGCCTATAATCATATGGGTACTGGGAGGCTGCTACAGGACCACTAACAGCAAATGAAGAGTTCCTGTCCACTGCCAGGGATCCAAAGAGCTCCCAGGAAAGTTTAGAAGAACATGTCCTTGACTTTGGTGCTACTGTTTCTGGGACAGCAAGTATGTTCCAGGAGGAGCTTCTAGGTAGGCTTATGTATCTGCATTGTTAAATACTTTTGTATACTAAAATATTTACATCAACATTTTAGTTCTGTTTAACAAGAAATTGATTAGGGGGAGACTGTAGATTGCTACAGTTAAATTATGTTTGATTACACATGGGGCTTAGGTTAGACTCGTCATCTAAGTTATTTTTGAAAGTACAGTTAATGGACATATAAAGTGCAAAATGTTTTACCCCTTGTGTTACTATTAATTGTGATGATGATGTCCTTACCATTTGCTTATCTACTTACAGGACCATCCAGTATATGGAGCATACTAACATCTGCACATGGTAAGACAAACATTTTTATGTCAGTACTGATGACCAGTTCAAAGAAATATTTAGTATGTGATGTTGGTGTTAGGACTGTTGTGTGTATTGCTGTACTGTCTGTAGTGGCACCACTGCTAGTTTGTTAGCATATATTAGTCTAGGTAGTATTTTTTTCTGTTTGTTGCTTATTATCGCAGGTGTTCCTAACAGTTTAAGTGTGAGACTTTTACCACCTGATGTCAGAGTATCAGCAGACTCTGATGATGATGGTGGGAAAACAGATGCACAGTCGGGAGGTGTGCAGAGGTTGAATTTGAGACTAAGGTTGACATACAGCCATCCTCTGTAACTCCACTGGACATAGCCAGTAGACCTACTCCAACCCATTCCAGTGAGCACTCAGATATTGGACAGGTGGAGGGTGAGACAATGGATCAGAGAAGTGTGGTTACTGTGGCTTCAGTGCCTGTTGACTCTGGCCTTTCCCAAAGTGGTGGTGAGGTGCCTTGCAGGAGGGTTGTTAGGAGTGCTTGGAGGAAGCCTGCTGTCCATCTTCCGACTGATCCAGGTGTGTCTTCCTGTACCACTCATCGTATGTTTAGGGCCATCATGGAGGCACAGGTATGTTCCCATAGGTTCTCCAGAGAAATGATTAGGGTTGTAGATGCGGCATAGGCAGACATGTGTGACTTTAGTGGATCGGATGAATGACACATTGGAATGGGCAGTTTCTGTGATGGAACATCTGCTGGAAGGAGGATGGGTACAGCATCCTCATGAGCATAGGTGAGTCACATCATCTGCTGTTAGCCAATGTGGCCATGCTTGATCAAACTGCCATAGTGGCAGTACTTCCACTGCTCTATCAGTGGTTGAGCTGTCCACACCTAGACATGGCAGGCCACCAGATGTGGCAGGACATCAGTCACATTCAGGTAGCAGCAGTGCATCTGACCATGGGCATGAACGTACTGGTGCAACTCCTGGCTGACCCAGTTCTCGTGGTTGGGTACAACAACAGTGTACTGCCAGTTCTACCATGCATGGCTTACATCTGTTTGACATACCAAGGTGTAGAGCTAGCACAGAGCTTGGCCGTGTTCATGCAGGCACTCACACACCAATTTCACCTGGAGGACTCATACAGATACACACACAACAGTTATATGGTTTAGCCATGAAGCTTAAAACTCATTTTGTCTCACATTGGCCATTAGTTACTTTATCTGAAAATCTGCCTGTTTCTCTTTCTTACTCATCCAAAACACGTCAGCATTTTGTGTCAGCCTAGACTTCCTGCCCCAAACACACAACAGCATCTGTCAGTGATAACTGTGCCCATATCCCTGTTTTCTATATTTTGGATTCAGGGATACATAAGCTTTTTGTCTGATGCTCAGGGTGCATAGCTGACTTAGTGCTTAGTATGGCTTCATTTGTGGTAATGAATTGGTAATTTCACCTTTGACTTAAATTGGTTTAAGAAAGTTAGACAGTTGATAGCATCACGCTTTTTTCCATCTGTGTTGTTAATGATCTTGTGAGGGTTGTAAAGACTGAAACTGAAATGTGTCTCATTACTTTCTAACTTCTCTCTTTAATGATTTTCCAGTACAAACATATGGTGCTAAACTGAGGGCATGCGGCGACCTTCAGTACTTTTGAGAGGTGTGACTGTGTGAATCTTTGATGCCTGAGGGCTACTACTTAATAATGGACACAGATTAGTCAAATAAGTGTCTGCTGTCACATGTTAATTTCTCTACAAATCTCCCATCTTTTACTTGCTTACACTAGCAATTAACAGCATGCAAGGATATGCCATTCATTCATATTATTACACAATATATTCCAGGTTTAACACTTACCTTGTAAATCCAGCAGTTGCAACAGTTTTAGTTCAAAGCTGTTTCTGTCTGATGCTAGCAGTACACAGCCATTACATGGGTAGGTAAAGGTTGTGAGCGTTGCCTGGCATCAATATTACTATATGTATGTATGTAGAATGAAGGTTTTGGCCCCTTCAGTGGTGAGTGTGTTATACATCATCTTTTAGCCAATGCCAGGGCATATTGAGCACACCTACATCTTGTCTATACCAACAGTAGCTGCTGGTTCCCCCTGTGACTCCTCATCTGCATGTGGCTGTAATAACCTTGCCATTGGTGGTGGGATGTGTGTGCCCCTTCCACTTGTTGATCCTGCTAAAGCTGTTTTTACAGAATGTTGATATGTTGCAGGTGACATACAGTGAATATTTCAGTACATGTATGTGGATTGTACTGCAGGGCTCCCCCTGATATATCTAGGCACCAGAACTGTGGCTTTAGAAGCTCAAACACATGCTTTATAATATTTCTGGTTTGAGCATGTGCCTCATTATGGCATTCATCAGCGGGTGTGTGTGCATTTCTGATGGGTGCCATTAGCCATGGTTCCAGTGCATAAATTGCATCCCCCAGTAAATGACCCTGTGGGATATCCCCCCTAGCGGACATCTGATACAGTTGGGAAGTGTGCCAGATATGAGAGTCCTCGTAACTACTTAGGTTGCCAGCACACACATTCAAGATGATTCCCTTGGCATTACACATGACGTGGCAGTTAATAGAGTGGAAGCCCTTTCTAAATATTTATGTAGACCCTTCCCTGTTTATTTTATTTATTTTTTATTTTACATTTGTTTACTGGGATAGTCCGACTGGATATATGTCCATTTTCAGTGGAGGCCCAGGGAGAAATGCTCCAAAAAGACATTCAACAAACTGTTACATTTTTACAGTTTAAATCGCAAAATAAAACACAAATAAAAAGATTTTTACACAGATGTAAACAAACACAAAAACAGGTACACATAAATTATTACATTTTTACTCAGATGGAAAATTCTAGACAGTGTTTTTAAGAATGATAGGGTATTGAATGTCTAGTAGGCTAGCCTCGTAGTAGATCCAAGGAGATCATAGGATTTATAAGTTAAGAAACAATAATGTGAAGGCAGAAGTCCTCCATGTGCATACGAGTGATGGTTAGTTAGTCTGGATTAGGACAAGGACATAGCCATCATTTTTTAAAGTACTGAATCAGACTTTTCTTGAATTGAGGTAGAGAGAGTTCAGATGTAAGATTAGCAGGAAGAGAATTCCAAGTTTTGCCAACAGAGTTAGCAAATAGAGATTTACCGACTGTGTTGTTGGATTTGAGAGTTTGAACTAGTAGTCTTTCAGATGAATGAAGTGCGCTAAAGTTACTGTAGGGGGTGATGAGGTTTTTAAGTACGGCTGTATTATCTGGTTGTGCAACTATTAGTTGGTTAACCTGAAGTAGGTTAGGCAGTTCAAGCCATCCTAGTAGATTTAGGTTATGACAATGATGAGATCTCTAGGCTGCATCGGTAGCAAATCTAGCAATGTGATTGTATCTGCTAGAAAGTTTATTAAGGTCAGTTTTGCCGAGGTTTGTAAATAGAGGGGAAGCATAGAGGAGGGTGTAGAGTAGATGTATATGAGCAATTACAGTTCTGGTTAATGGCGTTAGGAAGGGCTTGATCCTATATAGTGAGCCAAGTTTTGTATTAACTGTTTTAATAGTTTTATTGCTATGCAGATCAAACTTAAGTTTATTATCTATTATAACTCCTACAGTTTGGTTGAGGAGTCTGGGGAAATAATGGTGCCGTTGTTGGATTTTAATGGAAAGGTTATAGGGGCAGACCTGTGAGTGGGAGAGAAAAGCAGCAGTTTGGTTTTATTAGGATTTAACATGAGATGACGATTAAGGAGCCAATTTTCAACAGTGTTAAAAGTATTTTGGGATAGAATCTGCAACTCTGTAGGTGAAGTGTCGGAGCATACTAATGTGGAGTCATCCACATATTGAATGCATGTTGCATTTGGGATGACTTTATGCAAATCATTGATGAACATGGAAAATAATAGTGGACGTAGTATGGAGCCTTGGGGTACTCCGAGTGTGATGGGTAAAAGGGTGGATAGTTTTCTCTGCCATAGGACAGCCTGTTGTCTACCACAGAGATATGATTGAAACCATTGGATGGCCTGGGATGGAGATGGATTTCAAAGTGTTTATGAGTATTTGGTGGTTTACCATATCAAAGGCTTTTGAAAGATTGAGAAAGATAGCAGAGGAAAGTTTATTATTGTTTGGTGTTGGTTAATGACATTAGAGAAGGAGAGGAGGGCTGAGGTTGTACTATGGAATGGTCTAAAGCCATGTTGGGTGTTGGCTAGAAGATTATTATGGATAAGATAGTTCAGGAGTTGATTGTGGATGCATTTTTCCATAATTTTAGCCAAGGGTGACAGAATAACTATGGGTCTATAGTTTGAAAGTTCAGTACAGCTGCCCCCTTTATGGAGTCGGATGACATGGGTTACCTTCCAGACAGAGTGTATGGA
Organism: Protopterus annectens; assembly: GCF_019279795.1. NCBI lineage: Eukaryota > Metazoa > Chordata > Ceratodontiformes > Protopteridae > Protopterus > Protopterus annectens. Next base: position 1,013,849,681 of record NC_056739.1, on the reverse strand, counting down.
TGCTTCAGTTATAGTTCTATTGATCAGGATAGTAATGGGTATGTTATGGCATCTGCAGCATTTTGTAAATATATAAATAGGAGATCAGCCAACAGGGTGGTAGGCTTTAGTTTTTTAAGTAGTTTTTGGACCAAAGATGTGCAAACTCACTTGAAGTTAAAGGGGGAGATGGGAGCAGGGTGTAGTGGCCAGGGAATATGGGCATCCAGGGGATAATTGGTTAGCTAGACTCTGGATGTTTTTTGTAAAGAAGCTGTTAAAGTTATTGACAATTTCTGGTGGGGGGAGGAGTTGGTTAGAACCAAAGAGGTAGGAGTGGAAAACTGTCCTGGACTAAGGAGATTGTTTATACCCACCCAAAACTTTTATGGCTTGTTTTGGTATTTTTCTTGTAGATGACAGTAATAGTTTTTTCTTGTCTAATGTGGTGGATTTTTTGTTTCATTTTTTAGCTGTCTATATCTAAGTTGATCTATTGTTTTTTTTTTGTGGTCCTCGAAGTGGCCCAAGCCCTGTTCCTTGGGTGGTTCCTTAATTTCTACATGTGTGCAATCCATGGCACCCAGTACTTGAAGGTAGTCTGCTACCAGGTAGAACTCCTGCATATTTCTAGTCCTGTCCTCAGGAGTACAGGGAAAATATATGTGGTCACTGCCATGTTAGAGAATAGCATTCAGGAATTGATGGAGGATCCTGGATACTGATGCCTGTGACACTCCCAGCATCTCCTCTGTGGTCTCTAAAAGGTACCTGTAGCTAATATTCTAAGTGCTACACATACACTTATTTCCACTGAGATGGGTTCCTTTTGGTTTGCTCTAGCTCTGACTTGAGGAAGACAGAGGCTGCAAAGTTCCTCTAGTGCCTCTCTATCCACCCTATAGCACTCTACAATTTCCACATCATGTAGATTGTGATAAGTTAACTGGGGTTTGAAAAATCCTTTCCTTCTTGGCTGTGATCTGTTAGCAGCAGCAGCAGCAATATAGGCTTCAGCCTGTTGCACACACACATGAATTAAATCAACAGCATCCCCTGACATTGTTTCTGTATAGAGTCCTTTCTGTAGTTGTATTCTGGTAGGTTTTGGAATTTGCAAGGAAAACCAGCACTGAGTCTACATGGTTGCTCTATAGCTTGTTAAATATCTCCTCCATCTTGGATTGGGTGATTATCATACAATTCAGCTGCTTATGCTGTAATTAGCATGCCACAGTGTTTGCCTTGTTTGTGCAGCTCTACACACTAAAGCTGTTTACTGAATCCAAAACAGTGTGCTATCATGTGTGCAATGTGCCATGTTGCACATAAGGTTTAAAAGGACCATGTTAGCTTTATTGAATCTGGGTGTTGGACTTTTTCCATTATGACACTTTTTTTCCATATCTCATTTATTGTTACATAATGTATCAGTGAGTTAGTATCTTTGGTTGAGTAGTAATAAATATGTTTTCTTGATATTTTTTCATGTTATTAGTAAGTGGGAATTTTTTTGCATTTATTTTTATAATATTCAACCACTGTTTTCTTAATTTTTAAAGGATAAACATTTATGTCTCCTTGTTTGTTTTAAGGAATGAATAATTTGCAGGTTCCTTTCCTAACTTTTATCTGTAAGTTAACAGTTTTGCAGTTGTTTCTTAAGCCTGAGAAAATATGACAGGGTTGGTTTAATGGTGCATTGATGCATATGCCACTTAATTTGTTTGTTTCTTTATTAAACTTTACTTTGACTTTTAATTTCTTAGTTTTATATTATGTTCATTAGTAGTAGTTTAAGCTTTTTCTTTATTTTTAATTCATCATATTATCTGTTTGTTGCATGATATATGTGATCAAACCATAATGACATTTCTATGTAATCTGAGATTTTACATTTTCAAATTGTAAATAATTTTAATAAACAATACAAATATAGAAACTTTAGGAATGCCTGGTTTACTTCTCCTGAAAGGTGGTACATATAATTCTATGTCACGTACATAAAGAATTTTGTCAGAAAAAAGTTTATTTCAGCTAAGAATATTTGATTGACTTTGGATTTTGGAGTTTAAGAATTAAAAAATGGTGTACTCTGCTTCTATGGCAAAAATGACAAGTGAAAATTAATAGTTCTTAGATGCAAGGCTGTGTGTGCATTACAATGTTTCTTATTTTTTTTTCTGTTCAAGAGACATGTTTAAAGTGTTTTCTATGAAGGTTGATTTGTTCTGTCTACAGATTGTACAGTATCACTGGATACATATATAGGAAACGTATGTGTTAAGTTTGGATTTTTTTTTTCATTTTTCAAAATTATTGCCTGAAAAAAATTTGTGTAGTACTTCCTGAACAAAATTTCTCCAAATTTTATATTTTCTGAATGTGGATTTATTTTTTCTGTTAAAGAATTCCATGACAGAGTGAGATTACCATTTAAATAGTAAGACAGCTAATGTTTAAAATTGGATAATCATGCACATTGGTATTAATAAAGAATTAATGGTTAGTATTTGAGGCATGTATCGTAATATTTGTTTTTGTGTGCCATTATTAACTTTGTAGATAAACCATCATTCATCCCCCTCAGTGATTGTTTTTTCCACATTCCATACAAGGATTCTGTTAAAAAAGCCAATCCTTCATTCTTGCTACATATGACTTTAATAGTCTATCTTTTAAATAAAGATGTAATGTTTCTTTCCAAGTAGTATTTCTTTAAGTAAGAGAACTTATGAATTTGTACCTTTTAACTTTTCTAGATGATTTTTCATTTTATGTTAGTTTTCCAGAGTCTGATGGTCCATAAAGAAAAACAAAATGTTTTACACACATTGAAATAGAAAACCAAACATTTAGTTAACTATTTCCACTTGTTAAGTAGAAATATTAGAATCTATCAAGAGAAAAGTAACACTTTGTGCATGTGTGCGTGTGTGTGTGTGCGTGTGTGTGTGTGTGCCTTTCCTTGCATCTTAATATAGACACACTTAATAAAATATCATATGCTGTCACGGAACTTAAGATGACACTGTAAAAGTTATGCAAATCAGACTGGTGCAATGACAATAATATAGTAGTACATGGAACAAGCATGTTATTACATTAAAATTATGCCTGTATTTCTATATGAAAAGATTGGAGCATTATATGCCTTTCATGTAAACCATTAAGTGATTTCCCTAGTACTGTGATGTTTTTGAATAGTTAAGAGCAGTGATAATTTTATAGTTAAAAACATTCATTTGTTTACATTGGCAGGTGGGTGTGGAGTTTGAGTTGTCAATTTAAAATATTAAAAATGTTGACATTTCTATTGGCTGGTTTGGTTTTACTGAATAAAGTCACATGGTGCCAGTGAGTACTTTCATCATCTAGCAGTGATAAGTTTTATTATTATTATTAATTACCATTTGACTACTATGAAACACCTCCTATTAGAAAGTCAAAATTTCCAACAAATGAAAAAAAAAAAATGCCAAACAGACAAAATAAGGAAAAACTATTTTTTTCTTGCTTATGGCAGAGGGGCAATCCCCCGCACCTCAGAACTTATATATACCAACTAGTCAGTTGCACAAACTTGAGAGGAAGAATCTCCCTAAAAAGTTAATCATTGCATGAGCACAACTAGAAATTACACAAGCAATGATTTCCTATCGGGAAAAGGGTTCAGAGTTATGCTATTTCTTTTTATTTCTGTGGGCCACCGATGTTTGTACTATTTCTCCTCAAGACTGTCTAGGAAAGTCCCCCACCATTTCAGCAAAGGCTTTGGGATATAATCTATTATTTCTTCTTTTGGCTTTTCCCAGTTAGGGGTTGCCACAGTGGAACTCTGGTCCACTAATGATTGGCAGTCAATTTTTATGGTGCCGAGGTACCAGCCCGATGCCCAACCTTCAACGAAGGCACGTGCAGTCATGCATGTCTTTCGAATGCCACTCAACTGTGGTCAGGATATGCAGACTCCACACAGAACATGCTCCAGCTGAGAATCGAATGGGAGAACCTCTTGCTGTGAGGCAACAATGCTACCACTGCACCACCGCGGGGATAAAATCTCTTACTACTTAGCCATTATTAACAAAATTGTTTACAAGCAATAGTTGTATTGCCATTTGTTTACAAATGTTATATCCATGTAGTCATACTTCTGGCAGCAATATGAAAACACATTAGTATACAAAGAAATCACACAACGTATATTTTGGTTAGGTATAAGAGTAGAAGGGAAGTCTCATCTGTACCCACATACACAGCATGTAAATACACACAAATATCTGTACACATGGGATGTGTGTAGGGGAAAAAAGGTAAAGGGAGGAGGATAGGTTCTATTCAGGAGCAGATGGCCTGGAGCAATGCCACATAGCACTGAGATGCAGCTTGAGTCATGCTTTAAAAGAGCATCTATTTTCTAAGTGTCAAGTTGTCAAGTGTGTGTTGATGTAGAGTTCCACAGTCTGAATGTAATATATGAATATAAGACATTTCCTGCAGTACTGTGTTGATTTAGAGGTAGAACTGAGACAACTGTCTGTGTAGCATGAAGGTCTGTTAGGACAGTACAATCTGAGTGTTGTTTTTTCTTGTTCTGTTTAGGGAAGGACGTTTATTTGCTTAGTGTAGCAAGCTGTGGACCGTCTATTGTGCAAATGAAAAATTGTGATAGTTCTAGCAAGTAGAGTTAAAAGTTGTTCAGTGATGTGATTTATTTGGTGTATTATAGCAATAACCCACTCCTGGGTGTGGGTAATGCGGGATTTAACCACGGTTGGCGTGGTTTGGTCCCGAGGGTGAAGCCCGAGGGACCAAACAAAGACAACCGTGGTTAAATCCTGCATTACCCACACCCAGAAGTAGGTTATTGCTATTATACTTTGACATTATTTAAGAAAAGAAACAATTACTTTTCTTAAATAATGGCATTGTATAATGCCTCTTTGCTGCCCTTCCGCAGCTGTCTGGCATCCGCGGCAGTTCTGATGTACTGCGAATGCCTACACAGTACATCAGAGCTGTGGTCAAAAGCAACGGAGAAAGCAAGATCTCCATTGCTTTTTTACTGTTTCGCTATATTAAATGGGTTTAACATAGCAAGACAGCTTTAAAATAAGCAACGGAGATGTCCATTGCTTATATTAAAGCTGTCTCGCTATGTTAAACCCATCTAACATAGCAAAACAGTAAAAAGCAACGGAGATCTTGCTTTCTCCGTTGCTTTTTTTTTTAAACCTGTCTCGCTATGTTAAACTCTTTTAACATAGCGAGACAGTGTTTTAAAAAAAGACTTATACTAATGGAAAAAGTCCGGGCGACCGGACCTTTTTCCATTAGTATAAGTCGATTTACAACATGCACACTGGCCAATCAGCATGCACGTTTTGGAATATTAATAGGGGGTCATGGTATAATACAAAATTTACCAATCTTATATCATTGCTTGATTTTTGATTGCTAGGTAGTTTTGCAGGTTTGTAAAAATGGAAGCTGCATAAAGGAGGCTGTGAAGTAAATATGCAAACAGAGGCAACTGTTTTTCTACCCGTGTCCGAGAGGAAAGGCTCTTCTCAGTAGAGTAGGAAGCCACCTTTCTGATGAGTTTATTAATGGCAACTTGATGATGGCCAGATTGTAGGTTTTCATCAGTAATTATGCTTGGTTATTTAGTATGGGTGAAAGACTCAATTTTTATTTTTATTGGCTGATGTGATGTAGAATAATTTTTTGCTGTCCACGTGACTAGAATTCATTTTTTTTCTTTAAGATTTAGTAGGAGTTTGGAGTGCTTTAACCATGACTCTGTTTTTTAGAAAGAAGACTGCTGTGTTTTGACTTGTAGTTTGTATATGGATGAGGCTGCACAGATCAAGGTAGGGTCATCTGTGTACTGGACTAAGTAAGCATGGGTTCAGCAGAGAAAATACCATTTATAAATATTTCTATAGTAATGGGCTCAGTGTGGATGCTTGTGCTACCTTACTATTCACAGGTAAGATGGATGAGTAGATGATCTGCCATTTTACTGATTGACATCTGTCTGATATATAGCTGTCGAATGAGGTGATGTTAGAAGTAGAGATGCCTAGGCTGGAGAGTTTTTGTATAGGGTACATACAGAAGACTATAGATGACTTTGGAAAGAGATTATATAAATAGAGTTAAGACCAGGTTACCTTCATGTCTATGATGGTTGATTTGTATTACAGAAGCTTAGTAGTGCACTTGTAGAACTGCGGTTGGGCCATTAGCCACATTGTGAAGGAGTGAGTAGGTTATTGTGCAGAAGGCATTGTAGAAGTTGTGATCATACATCTTTCAAAGATTTTTAAGAGTGGAGGAAAAATAGAAAGTTAGTTCTCTCTTTTTTAATTTCTCCAAGTCTCTTGGGTATCTAACACCATGATGGGAATGGACCCCATTCCTACGTCAAAGCATGATTAAAGTTCACGAGATTAGTATTGTTTCAATCTTTGATGTCAGCCAGTAATGCTCTTCGCAGCACCCGCAAAGTGCCCAGTAATGACTCTTTCTGCAGTTCTTATAGAGTTACATGTATTGGTAACATATCTAAATATGATTGTTAATTCTTTTTTATAAGACTCATTGCTCCTACTACTACTATTCAAACTGTCTGGGCATCTTTCTTCCACAATGCTCTTGTTTTTGCCTGCAGATCCTGATATTTTATGTCTTTGTGTCTCTCTGTACGCAAGACACTGTAGTCACTGTGTGTGACAATTTCAGTGATCAATGCTACTCTTGTCTTCTTTTCTTGGACAGCTATATCCAGTTTTCTAGCATCTATCTTTTGAGCTGTTGGTAATGGATGATCCTGTGTGATGTAGACTTTATTTTCTATGATGCTTTGTGGCTCATGTTTCCAGTGTTTTTCGGCCACTTCAATACCATGTTTGCTCAATCCCCAGTGAAACAGTCTCATGACATTATTATGCCTTTTGATATGCAGTCCTTCTGCCATTACTATGTCATAACCAGCAATGAGGTGTGCACTGGAGTGACCTCCTTTATGTAAGGGTAGGATACAGGATTGCTTCCAGATTTGTGAAATGTAAGCTACTGGTATGGATCTGTCTATGAGTATGGATACTAGTCATGCTAGGGTGCTTGCAGAGAGTTTTACATATTTGGTAAGGAGGTTTTCCAACTGCTATGGTGGTTGTCTTAAAATTAAGATGGAATCTTCTGACTGTGGGCATAGGACCAGGTTTCAGTGAGAAAGTGTTGACTCGGTAGAGTTATAATGATGGTTAAGGAGGGTTGCTAGAGTCTTGGCTGATCAGAGTTGTTGGTACTTCTATGAAATGCCTGTTAGAACTGGTAGCTATAATTTCAAAAGTGTATGTAATATAGGGGATGGGCTGTGGATCTATCTGGTTTTAGGACATTATTATTGTCCAAAACCTTTTAGGGTTGCTGTGCTGTGTGTTTCTACGCTGAGGCAGTATTGTTTATCAGATATTCATTTGTGATTTTGTTGATTTCTCAGATATCCATACAGGACATTTATGCTTGTAGCCCATGAATTCCAGTTCTTCTCTCTCTCTCTCTCTCTCTCTCTCTCTTTCTCTCTCTTTCTCTCTCTCTCTATTTCATTATTTAGTTTGTTCTTTAGTATGTTTTTACACATTGTTCTTACTGGGGTTTGTTTGTTGAGAATGCCCAAGAAAATTGCATTAAACTGTTGTATCTGTGGGCTGCGATTTTAAAACGTTCCTGATTATATGATTAAATGTGGAAATTAAAATATGATTCTTGAATTTAATTAGATTTTATACATAGCTGAACTGATGAGTCATTAGGGGGTATGTTTAGTCAACTGCAAATGCAGGGTGATGATCGCTGAGGAAGTCTCGCAGGACATCAGCATTTGAGATGTAAAATGTGCAATGTGCCAGAAAACCTGCAAAATTATCCATTATTTATTTATTTATTTATATTACATTTGTTGACTGGGCTAGTCTATCTGGATGTATGTCCATTTTCAGTAAAGGCCCGGGGAGATAAGCTCCAAATAGAAATGATTAGCATATAAAATGATTAACATGTAAAATGCATGTACAGAAGTTGTTTTACTGATAATTACATAACATTTCAACAGTTGAATACACAAAAATATTACAGAATATTAGATAGGTTTGTTAGAAACTCTATTCCCAAGGAATTTTTTTTTTAAACATGCCCATTTAGGATAGAATAAGGAACTGATATGGACCAGTCCTTGATAGGACAAGTAGTAGATAAGAACTAATAGGTCATCAGAGGATGATAGCAATGTCATTTTGGATTAGTCTGGGTTTGTACAGGGGCATAACCAGTGTATATTCAAGTAAAGTTTCAATTTTTGTTTGAACAGGGATAAAAAGGGCAGTGATGTCAGTTCATTTGGAAGTTGGTTCCAGTATTTTCCAACAGCATTAGAGAACAGACAGTTGGCGGAGATATTGTTGGCTTTACTTGTGGATACTAGTAATTTATTAGATGAGCGTAAGGTCTTAAGGTTTTTATATGGGGTAAAAAGGTTTGACAGTATTGGAGTTTTAGTTGGTTGGAAGAGGGTTTTATGGGCAATGGTGAGTAGGTTATAATGGAGCTGATTTTGTAGCTCTAACCAGCCTAGTTGTTTCAGATTATGACAGTGGTGGGTCCTGAAAGAGGAGGCTTTGGCAAATCTGGCAATGCTATTATAAGAGTTTGACAGCTTGTTAAGGTTGCTTTTTGTCAGATTTGTGTATATGGATGAAGCATATTGAAGTGTGGAGATTAAATGGGTATGGGCAATAGAAGTTATGGCTTATGGAGTAAGGAATGGTTTAATCCTATAAAGGGAGCCCAGTTTCTTATTAACAGTTTTTATAGTGTTGTTAATGTGAGTTTCATAGGTAAGGTTGTTATCTATTGTTATTCCTAGAAGTTTAGTGGTTAAATCTGGAGATATTAGAGTACCATTATAGGATAGGACTGAGAAGTCTATGAGGTTGGATTTGCGGGTGAGCGTGAAGTGCAAAGGTTTTGTCTTTTTGGGGTTCAAGAAGAGGCAGCACTGTAAAAAACAATTTTCTACTATGGTAAACATTTTCTGGGTTAAGGGCTGCAGTTCAGATGAAGAATTAGCTGAGCAGATTATTGTAGAATCATCATTGCATTGAATACAGGTAGCTTGAGTAATAGCTAGGTGGAGGTCATTTATATAACTTGAGAATAGGAGGGGCCAAGAATAGAGCCCTGAGGGACTCCCAGGGTAACAGGGAGATGGGAAGATAGGTTGTTGTCCCAAAGCACAGCATGTTGTCTGTTGTTTAGGTAACACTGGAACCATTGTATAGCCAGAGTATCAAGAGAAAGAGATCTTAATACATTAATAAGTAAATGGTGGTTGACCATGTCAAAATCTTTTGAGAGGTCGATAAAGAGTGCTGAGGAGAGAATGTTGTTATTTTTGTCATGATTGATACTATCAGAGAAGGATAAGAGAGCAGTGGTAGTACTATGGAATGGCCTAAAGCCATGCTTACACTTTGCAAGTAGATTGTTTCGCAGTAAGTGGTCTAGTAGTTGTCTATGGATGCATCTTTCCATTATTTTAGCCAAAGGAGAAAGTAATGCTATTGGTTGGTAGTTTGAATATTCATTAGAATTGCCACCCTTGTGTAGGAGGATGATGTGGGATATTTTCCAGATGGCAGGGATGTTTCCTTTTTTATGGTTCTGTTTATCAGAATTGATATAGGATAGGCTATGGCTTTGGCAGCTTTTTGCAGATATTCCACTGGTAGTTGGTCTGCTGATGGGGTTGTTGGCTTAAGTTTTTGTGGAAGGTTACAGATAAGGTGAGTTGGGACTGGTTGCAAATGGAATATAGGAAGTGAGTTAGTAGCAGAAGTTAGGAGATTAGTGCCATCAGCTGTTAGCTAGTTGGCCAGTGATTGGATGGCATCTGTGAAGAAGGTATTAAAGACGTTTGCTGTTTCTTTGGGATTTTTGGGATTAGCACCTGTGGGGGGGGGGGGTGTAGTAGAGCGGGCAGGATAAAGAAGTCTGTTTAATGCTGGCCCAGAACTTTTGTGGATTGCTTTGGTTTGCTTGTTGGAAATGACAGTAAAAGTTTTTTTTTTGTCTAAGAGTATGTTTTTTTTTTGTATCATTTCTCAATTGTTTAAATTTAAGTTGGTCTGTGGGTTTTTTAGTGGATCTCCATAGAGCCCAGAGTTTGTTTCTAAGTAGGATTTTATGCCTGGTTTCCTTAGTGAGCCATGGGGATGGCTTTGACTTAGTTATGATAGTACGTTTTGGTGCATGATAGTCTAGGATTGTTAAGAATTTTGAATTAAAGTAATTTACTGCATCTTCTAGAGGGAGGTATTTTATGGGTGACCAATCACATGTTCTATGTTAAGTTTGGAAATAATCAGGATTAAAATTTTTATTGGTTCTTATTGTATTATATTATATGCTTGTATTCTATTGTATTGTATTGTATTCTTTTCTATTCTATTGTATTGTATTATATGCTTGCATAATGTATCTTTATAACTCAGGAGACTCAGAATTAGTATTACTAAGCAGAAACATGAGTTAGTATTTTAACTTTTGTCATATGTATGAGCATTCATTTCTTGTAGGAGAAGCAGCAATTAAACTGGCAGTTTTCAGCAATATGACCTGAAATGTACAGCATATCCTTTGTCAAATGTCATGAGTTCAGGTCTACTTTATATATCATATATGGATTAAAGTGATCACTTAATAACTCGAAACCCCAGTAGATTTATTTTACAGACTGATTTTGATGCATTTTATATAACACTTGAAAGACTATTTATTCACAGCATCAGAGTAAGACCATGTGGACAGTTTGATATCAGTAGTGAAAATCATTATAGTAACAATGCTTGAATATCATGTATAAGATGTAGCCATGTTCTTCAATTATATAATTATATTTAATAAGAACTGAGTAGTTTTAGAACTTGCACAGATGGTAAGAAAAGTGTTTGGTGAAAGAGGTCAGAGTCAAGGAATCTAGTGGCTTTGTTACAGCTTTGTTTAACAATGATTAATTCCTTTAAATAAGTAACACTGGCATGCTATTTAGAAAAATCAGTTGAAAAATATTGTACTTGACTTAGTCATTTCATCCCACCACCTCAGCTTCATCCAAACAGGATGAATATATAAATACCTGTTTTACATTTCTGGATTAATTGATGGTCTTTGCAGGGTGTTATCACAACTATCATAGAATTACAGCATCACTTCAAGTGAAAACAGTTTTGTGGCTGTGGTGGTGCAGCGGTTAACGTTGTCATCTCACCAGCAAGAGGCTCTGCAGTTTGATTCTCGTATGGAGCGCCTTCTGTCTGGAGTCTGCATGTCCTCCCTGCAGTCAAGTGAATTTAAAGACATGCAGGTAGCAGAGAGTGTGTGTGAGTGTTCCTTTTTTTGAAGGTTGGACGCTGGGCTTGCAACTCAACACCATAAAAATTCACTGCCAATCATTAGCGGACCGGAGTTCTGCTGTGGTGACCCCTAACTGGGAAAAGCCAAAAGAAAGACTTCAAGTGAAAACAGCTTGTTTCATTAAGCTAATATTACTGAATGTCCACTTTACTTTACTAAGGCAGTTTTATAGAACTCCAAATGCTAGAAACTTTAAGTTGTGAATTGCAAAAATCAAAAATTCTGTTGCCATCTAAAACGCTGCCTCACTCTGTCATTCTTTTTTTTTTTTTTTTTTGCCTTTTCCGACTAAAGCCACATTCAGTTCTATAGCATATATGAGAGAGTTTGGTCAGTAAATTAGGCCTGTGTTCCTCATCTAATCTGCATATCGCTGTATTTGATGGCTAAGTTGCATTTGTTTTTGACAAACCAGTAGCTTACTACTTTTGTATTCCAGCACATGAGCTGCATTACTGAATTCTTATGAATTCTTACATACCATCACAGGCTTTCAATTTAATCACTGAGTCTGTGACATGTTCTGAAAAAAAAAAAGACAGCAAAAACTAACAGAACTTAAAACAGAAATGTCTTGATACAGGCTTTTTTATTCATAAGAGCTCCTAATTTCTGTAACTTGTTCTAACAAAATGCTATCACGGGAGTATTAATACTATAAATTCTCAGAGAATCTTTCTTCTGTCTTAAACTCAATTCCCCCTTTTTCAAATATTTTCTGTTACTGAATACGGTGTCCTTCCTTGACATGTGCATTTGTTTCATCATTTAACTCTTTACTTTCTATGCTACAATATAGCAGTTGTATATTAAATTACATGAGTCTTGTTTCACATGGTGATTTGAGGAGTAGTGCAGTTTAATTCAACTGTACATCCCCCAATGCATTTATCCATGCAAAAGAAGGTGTTATGGTCTTGGTGATGTATCTTTACAAACTGTTAGGTAACTTTAACATATTTTAAGTGTCCTGATACAATTGTATGCAGTGGATTAAAATATATAAAACTGGTGGAACAATGGGCCGCAGCCCAACAAAAAGCCTCTATGGGGTTTTTAGAGGTTCTGGCTGCCTATTATGATCAGACCATTGATAAGGGTATAGCTGAGGTAGCCAAGATGTGTGAGGAAACTAAGAATTTTGAAGGGGAACCATCATACACTACATGTCTAAATAAACTCAGTCAGGAATTACATAGTCTAGAACAACAACCTAAAGACAGGAAAATGTGTAAGTTTCAAAGGGATTTGGGGGATTATGATAGAGGTAACCCCTTCAATATCAATAAACACGTTAAGTTTGAGAATGTGAATAAGAAGGTTTTGAAATGGAAATGACCTAGGTCGATTCTTAAGAGGTTGGCTTCCCCTCGTTATGATACATCAGGGGATGACTCCTCATCAGCCACAGACCTAGATATACAGCACACCCCAGACTCTCCGGTATCTCAACTTAGCAACTCATAAAACCCTTTAGGGGTAGACAGAGGAGGGCAGGGAGAAAACATACCAAGGGTAGACAGCATGGAGGGATTACTCAGATTAATGATTCAGAAATAACTGTCAACAGCAATGTGTTAAACATTTCATCATCACCTTTGTCACAAACTCACATTCAACTACTTAATAAAGGTTTGAACTTTATACCTGGCATTTTTGTTTCTGAAGATACTCTTGCACAGGATGCTGTATTCTTTTTGTCAATTGCTTAATTTAAAAATACATTTTCAATCATCCACCAATTCTGGACATGAGGATGTTTTCAAGTATCATAAATCAAATTTTATGCCTCCTATGTATCACAATGTTCAAATGTTTCAAACATGCATTCTCAAAGATCTACATTTTCATTCTAAGGAATTCAGCATTAAGCCTAACAACCTCTCAAAGAGCGAACTTAAGGCTACACAGGAATTGGAAACCAACAAGGATTTGGTCATTCTACCTGCGGACAAGGGCGAGGAATTGGAAACCAACAAGGATTTGGTCATTCTACCTGCGGACAAGGGTGAGGTGGTGGTTGTTATGGACTGGGCACAATATAATGCTGAAGCTGATAGGCAACTGAATGATGGCCGGTATTATATATGCATGCCCTTAGACCCCAATTTCAGTTTTAAGAAGCACATTGATGAATTTCTTTTGCCTGCTAAGGAGGAGGGCATTATAAGTGATACGACTTTATACCATTTAACAGTGTCCGATCCTAAGAGTCAATATATCTATTTTCTTCCAAAAATACACAAAGATCTTCATCATCCACCAAGCAGGCCCATTGTCCCAGGTAGGGGTTCCATTACGGAACCCCTTTCACAATTCCTGATGAAATATTTACAACCTTTATTAAAATGGGTTCAGTCAAGGATACAAGATACTACAGAATTTTTGCAAATCATCTCAGAGATGCAATTGGAACCGGACTGGTAGTTATATACTCTAGATGTTTCAGCATTGTACACCAATATTGCCCATTGGGCTGGGTTACAACCACTTGAATATTGGCTGTATGAGTCAGAACTTTATCTGCCAGGTTTTAACACCTTTTTGATCGCAGAACATGTTTTGACGAAAAATGTGTTCTATTACCAAAATAAATGTTATTGGCAGGTTCAGGGCACAGCTATGAGGGCATCTTTTGCCTCCATTTATGCTGAACTTTTTATGGCCCATTTAGATGAACATCTCATTTATGACAACGCACACATTTATGTAGATGAAATTGACATCTGGAGGCATTATATTTACGACTGTTGATTGGTATGGAGATCTGACATAGAATTGCTAATGGAGTTTGTGGAATACCTTAATGGCAACAAATGAGCTATACAGTTTACAGTTAATTACGATGTCCAGAAAATTATTGATCACACCCTAGAGACAGAGGTTTACCATAAATACCCACAATACAACTCCCTTCTTCATACCGCTAGTTTCCATCTGCCACAAATTTCTAGGAACATCCCCAACTCCCAATTTCTTTGGATGAAGCGTATTTGCTCAGATCCAGCCACTTATAAATATTTTAAGGAGGATTTAATGACTAGATTTAAAGACAGGGGTTATCAAATGGGCAACATCCTCAATGCCAGGGAATGGGTATCAACACTGGCTAGGAGCAATCTTTTGAGGTATAAAGAGAAAACACAGGGGAATGAATCAGTCATCCATTTGGTAACCACCTATGGGAGAAACACCAATGTGTTACTGAACAGTGTCCAAAGACATTGAACATTCTTTTAGCAGACAGTAAGCTTTGTGGTTTTCTATGGGACAGATGTCTTTTTTCCTTTTGAAGAGGAAGAACCTTGGACTCATACTTTAGTCATTTTAAACATAGCCCCAGGAGCATTCAAGACTCTACACAAAGAACTTTGACTGGTGACCTAATTGTGGGTTGTGTCACTTCTGGACACCGCACACATTGTCAGAGGGTTACAAAATCCAAACAATTTACTAGTAAGAACAGGGGAACTGTATATGACATCAGGTTTTACATCAGTTGTGGTAGCAATCGGGTAATCTATCTTGCGGCATGCACCTCCTTATCCTTTTATATAGTGCAAACTTCCAGACCCTTACTGCTATGCATATCTGAACACTGCAGTGACATCAGAACAAAAAAAACTAGTAATGCCCATTACAAACATTCACTGACACACAGGAATGCAAATTTTAGATGCACTGTTAGAGATAGGATTATGAGCAACAGGATTAATAAATCTGGGTGGCATTCAATTCTAAACACAAAAGAAAAGAAGTGGATTATCAAGTTGGGTGGGTTATTTTCACCAGGTCTCAATGAGAATTTTTGAACAACCAATGAGCTTCAGTATTGATGACAGGTTGAGTATAAAGCAGAGCAATGGAGTTATAGTATTTGTACTGACACTGATGAAGGCTACGTGTTGCTTTTTATAGCTGAAACTGCCTGTTATTGCTCTTTTCCTTTATGTTATAATAAAACATTAATTTGCCGCAGTCTGCAGGCCTCTCATTTTGTTACTTAGATTTTACTATTTTGGGGCCATGCAGTTGGCGTACTTGCAGAGACTGCTACATTTTGCAAAGAATTCAGAAACAAAATTAAATCCTCCAAAAGCAAGTATGAATTGAGAATTGCTACCTGACCACAAAACTGTCACCAGCTATGTCAGACACAGTAGAAGCAATACCCAGCAATGCTCTGAGCTGATGTATATTAGCAGCAATTACTCCTCCCTTGACCACATAGTCAACAATATAAGTGGACAAATGCAGCTCAAACCTTCCTCCTCTATCCCTTGGTAACTTTCCACAGCACATTATAATGACTAAATTACCCCTACTGATTTCTTCTGAACAAATCCTGAGTGCTCTATCCAAGGCCAAAACCTCTTGCTCTATCAGCCTGGATAATGTACTATGTTGTCCGTTTGTCAGCACCAAACATTGTCTGGTAGATTCTGCACTAACTCTGTTAAAGCATATCCTCACCAATGACTTTGTGCCAGATGCATGGAGAACTGCAGTACAATACAGATTATCTACAAGCCCTGGATTCTCACCAGTATGGGTTGGATAAGAGCAAATCCTGCTTCCTAAAGCTGTTAGATTTCTTTGAATTGGTTACTGATGTATTATATTCTGACAGTTTGCTACAAACTATCTACCTGAATTTGACAAAGACCTTTGAGAAAGCAGGTCATCTCATCACTTTCCAAGCCCAAAAACACATCATCCGTAGGACCAGACAACATCCCAGGTTGCCTTTTCAACAACTTAAAACATGACCTAGCAGAGCAATTTGGAACCTTGCTTAACCATAGCCTGCAAACTGTCTGTGTTCCATTGGAATGGAGGACAGCAAGTCATTCATCTGCATAAAGGGGGACCATCAACTGACCCTGATAATTATAGTCCCATACGTTTGACTAGCTTCATCTGCAAGGCCATGGAAAGAATCATTATGGACCTTATTAACAAGGGCATAGATAATCTCCAAACTCTTGACCCAACCCAGTTAGGATTCATTAAAGGTAGATCATGCCTGTTAAATATGGTCAGCTTCTTTGAGAAAGCCATTGTGGCCCTGGATGAGGGAAACAGTCCATACCACCTATCTTGACCTAGCCAAGGTATGTGGCACAATCCCCCATTCTGGTATTATAGAAAAACTCTCCCATTGAAAATTAATCCCTGCATTACCAGATGGGTAGCCAACTGGCTCACTGACAGGGCCAATACTGTCAAAATGGATGGTTTCACTTCTAGCAGAAGACCAGACACCTGTGACATAATAAAGGGTTCTGTGCTGTGCCTCTGACTGCTTAGAATTTATTTCTCAGAAGTCAAGGCCAACTTGGATAGCCTGTGGCTGACAATTTTTGCTGACAGTTGCAAGTAGTACTGCGGGCAGTGTTGGTGGAGGCAAATGATTGGTGCCAAAGCCACAGATTAAAGCTAAATGCAAAAAAATGCATTATTATTCTCTTTGGGAAAGCTGACATCCTTGCTAATTACATTATAGATAGCACCCCCCTAAGTGTAGAACCAGTGGCACATGTGCATTGTACTCAGGTTGATAGCAGTCTGAACTTTGACAATGATGCATCCACAGTAGAAAGGAAATCCTTCTATGTGGTGCATCTTATAAGTAAAGGCATCACATCTACATCGAACAAAGTTATAATTCCATTATAGCTGACCCTCATCAGACCAATAATTGAGCACAATGCTCACTTTTGCATGTACCTCATCAGACATCTGCAACAATTGGATATACCACAGAGATTTCTCACCGCAGAAGTACAGGGTACACAAAACAGGTCTTATATGGAAAGACTGAAAGCCCTTTCACTGTATTCTGTCTGCTACTGGTTACTAAGGGATGACCTGTGCTTGGCTTACAGGGCAGTCTCTCACCTGGCCCTGATGGAAATGCTGCACATTAGTAAATCAAACTGCAGGAAGGTCACTCACTCCTGGGATCTTAACCTAGATTCTGAGATGAACAGGTCATGCTGGAGAGAGAAATACATCTCAGAGACTTTTACTTCTGTGGAACATGCTTCCAATTCACATGAAACAGACACCCTTTCTGATCCTCTTCAAATGTAACCTAGATCAGTTGATGGGTAACCTCAACTTCACTCCTGGGGTGGCACCCATGTCCCTTCTGAACAAAGGAAGTTGGTTTAATTACCATAGACCCTTACCTCTCCAAACATCACTCACCTAACTACTGATAATTGGGGCAACTCGGGATAAATATGGCTAGGCTTGTAAGGCCTCTAGGACCATTAGCCTAGTAACCTCCTATGAACGTATACCAACCCACATTCTGACATTATCAATATGCTAATCCAACTAAATGTTAAAGCTCATGCTGCCTGCTGGATAGCTAACTGGCTTACTTACAACACCTAATCTGTGTTGTCAGCAGTGTCTTCAGGGAGCACTCAGGGACCACTCCTGTTTGCCATGTACTACTATGATGTCAAGGCCAATTTTAAAGACCTGAGAGCTGGCCAGGTTTGCAGATGATTACAAACTTTGAATTGTAAATTTCCCAACTGACTTCTCGATTCTCCATAAGAGCATAATATGCACCTATAAGTGGGCCTGGTCATCAGGCTTTAAATACCAAGAAATGCATCATTGTGTTCTTTTTTCAAACCTATAGGCAGGCATACATTTGCAAACTGGGGCACCCTGGCACCAATCACATAGAATGATCCCACCACACACACACACATACACACACACACACACACACACACACACACACACACACACACACACACACACACACACACACACACACACTTTATAAATTGACTCAGTTTTCTGGGACCTGGGCACATTCATTGATGATTAACCATCCTTAGATTACCATGTGTCCCTTCTAGAGCCAAGGAAGACAGCATCCTACTCCTCCATTGCCAAGGCAATAATAGAGTATAATGCCCTTTTGGTGTGCATTTGTCTAAGCATATTATCCAGTTTGAAAGACTGCAGCATTTCCTCACTAAGACAATCAAAGGCATGTCCTCCATAAGCTATCCAGGTCACTTTAAAGTTCTCTGCCTCTCCCTCTCTCTCACCTGTTTCCTATAGGCTTTTGAGGGGGAGCCTATGACCAGCCTACAGATCCTCAAAAGATCCTACTCTATGCACCCAATAACACATCCACAAACAACAACCTGAATACCGATTAGATATCTTGGTTTCCACAAAAACATTAATAGGGCCTGCTGGTAAGATATCTGTCACTGAGAATCACTTTTTTATGGGATAGACTTTGCTTGGATATAAAGTAAAGTAGCTCCGTGACCCTGTCTAAATAAAACTGGACAAATGGATAGGCAATTGTAAATGCACAGCAGGTTTGTCCCCTCAAGTCCTCAATGAAAGGGATTTGAAACTAGGCATAAGTTATTTATTTCAGTGGGTATTTATGAACTGGTTCTTCAAGCTCCCAGTGGAAGAGGTGAAACAAGATATATATTAGTTTATGAAGATGGATAACTACAAATCTAGGATCTTGTACTTAAGCTACAAATGTTTGCTGATCAATAGCCTCTCCAATTACCTTCAAAATGTCTCATTTCTTCCAAATTTCTTTTCCTTCCCCTCCAGAAACTAATATTTCTCACTCTTAGGACTATTACTAATCCTCCCTCTACATACATACTTTTTCTCCTAAACAGCATATGCCTAGTAACTATATATTTTAAGACTGCATAACCCTGGAAGTTCATATCGCAATATCTCAATATTATGTAGTTTACTCTCTGTATTAGTCATGTCCCTTTTTATAACATATGCATTCAAACTGCTAAATTTCATGCATGTGATCTAAAAATGCTAAAATTCTGTCACAATTTATGTCTGTAAATATTGTATCTAATCTGAAAAGTTTTAATTTTCTGTATTGAATTATTGTCTTTGCAAAAGCTGAATATGTTTGAATTATATCTTTGTAAAAAAATCTGTGATGTAACCTACATTATTGTGGAGCTTTTCTCCCTGGGCCTCCACTGAAAATGGGCTCTGGCCCAGTGGACTTCCCCGGTCATCAAACTTAAATAAATAAAATAAAATAAATATTAACCTATGAACCTGTAATTGCAATTGCTGACTCCCCTTTCAAGCCAAACGCAATAGAGACTGAGAAGATCATATTTCTTTTTCACTCTGTTAGTAGTGCAGTAAGGTTTTTCATCTTCCTACTATCATCCTACTTTTCTCGAGCTGTAAAACAGTAAATATCTGTGCAATCAAACTTATAGGCTATATTTGCATCACCCCCAATTTCCATGAAATCATAACCAAGAAAACTCTTTCCATTATTCTGCATAGATAAAAACAGTTATTACGGAAGACCTTATCAGAGAAAATACTAGTATCTGGATCTGTATTCTCACCATTTAGTCTAATTCTGTAGTCACACAATTAATTCCACCTTGGTGTCAAAAGACTCTGGAGAAGAGAGCTCAAGACTGTGGAACTCTTTTGTGCTCTGCCTAATATAACCTCTTCCAGGGTAATAATAATATGTCTTGTCGGTTGCCTTCTGATCTGTTTTGACAGTTGCAAGGCAAAATCCCTAAAGCCAGTCATTAGTCCTTTACAGAAACATTAAATCTTTAACCCATTCCACTTGATGAGCATCCTCAACAATCTGGCTAGTCTGTACGTGCAGTCTTGGTCTAAAACAGTGGTTCCAAACTCAAATGACCATTAGAACTTTATTCCACTTGATGAGCATCCTCAACAATCTGGCTAGTCTGTATCATGCAGTTTTGATCTAGAACAATGGTTCCAAACTCAGATGACCATGAGAACTTTATTCCACTTGATGAGCATCCTCAACAATCTGGCTAGTTTGTATCATGCAGTCTTGATCTAGAACAATGGTTCCAAACTCAAATGACCTTGACAATTTTATTAGACTAGCACACTCAGCTGAAGGACACATTTTCCAAATGAAAAAGGTAATTACTATAACTAGCACTATAGGCAGTAGCTTCCTTCACCTAAATT